>NW_027507686.1:25185535-25361617 GCF_037356315.1 Lithobates pipiens
TCTCCAGATTTGTGTCTGAGGTCTACAGAGATTTCTGCAGCATTGAAGGTCCTAATTGTCTCATCTGTAAATGAAAGTTTGGAACCACCGGGACTCTTCCTAGAGCGGCCCACCCAGTCAAACTGATCGGGGGAGAAGGGCCTTATTCAGAGGTGACCAAGAACCCAATGGTCACTCTGACAGGGCTCCAGTGTTTCTCTGTGGAGAACTGTCAAGAAGAAACTCTCTGCAGCACTCCACCAATCAGGCCTGTATGGTTGAGTGGCCAGACTGAAGCCGCCACTCAGTAAAAGGCACATGACAACCTGCCTGGAGTTTGCCAAAAGGCACCTGAAGGACTCTCGTACCATGAGAAACCATTCTCTGGTCTGATGAAACAAAGATTGAACTTTTATGCCTGAATGGTAAAGGTCATGTCTGGTGGAAACCAGGCACCACTCATCACATGGCCAATACAATCCCTACAGTGAAACATGGTGGTGGCAGCATCATGTTGTGGGGATCTTTCCTCAGCAGGCACTGACCGACTTGTCAGGCTTGATGGAAAGATGAATGCAGCAATGTACAGACATCTTTGAGAACCTGCTCCCGACCTTAGACTGGGGCAAAGGTTAACTTTCCAACAGGACAATGAGCCTAAGTACACAGCCAACATAACAATGGAGTGGCTACAGGACTGTAAGTCTGAATGGCCTTGAGTGGCCCAGACTTGAACCCAATTGAACATCTCTGGAGAGATCTGAAAATGGCTGTGCATTGACACTCTCCATCCAACCTGATGGAGCTTGAGAGGTCCTGCAATCAAGAATGGGAGGAAAAACTGCCCAAAAGTGTGCCAAGCTTGGTGTCCTACTCAAAGACTTGAGGCTGTAATTGGTGCCAAAGGTGCTTCAACAAAGTATTGAGGAAAGGCTGTGAATACTTCTGTACATGGGATATTTTATTTTAAAAAATGTACATGGATTTCAAACAAACTTCTTTCATGTTGTCATTATGCATTATTGTTTGTAGAACTTTGAGGAAAATGAATTTTAATCAATTTTGGAATAAGGCTATAACAAAATGTGGCAAAAGTCAAGTGCTGTGAATACTTTCCAGATGCACTGCATGATATTCCACAACAGGACTTGGGAGCTGAGTGAATTTCTGGCAGACTAACAAATATATTTTCTTTACTTGTAGGGACTTTTTAAAGGGATGAAACATGATAAAATGTGCATGTATTGCTGAGATGTATGGCATATGTTATGCCAGAGGCATGGTGGGAGTTGTAGTTTTTCACCAGTGGCAGTGCTAAGGTTACCTACCCTGGTCTTATTTAAAGGCCCAGCAGTATTGAGGGGGGGGGGGGGTCAGGCGCAGGGGTGTCGTGAGAAATGGTAAAACCAGCTCAACCACCTGCTTTTACCCCTATATTAAAGGCTCACCTAAAATGTACCTTGCTTACCAATGCTTAGAATTTCCAGTAAGTCTGCATATCGAATACGTGCAATTTTTTGTGTTCTTCCCCCCCCCCCCCCCCCCCCCCCCCCCCAACACTCAGCAATGTGAACCAAGTCTTATGCCCTGGGCACACTATCAGAAATTCCGCCAGCAAACATCCGATGAGAGCTTTTGGTCGGAAAACGTGATTGTGTACAAATTCCTACACACAATTCCTACACGTGCTCCGAAGCATTTAACTTATTTTTCTCAGCGTGTTGTATGTCACCATGTTCTTTACAGTCGAAAATTGAGAACTTTTGTGTGTATGCAAGACGGCTTGAGCGGAATCCCGTCGAAAAAACAATCAGCTTTTTTCCGCCCCAAATTCTGATCATGTGTACGTGGCACTAGACTGGGGTGCTTTGAGACAAAAAAAAACGTTAAGGCCGTACTGACTGGGAAGGTTGAAAAACTCTGGTATACAAAATGTGATTTGTGTTTCTTTACCTGAAAAGCAAAAACCATTTCACATAACTCCATACTGCTACCTCCGTGGGAATCTCCTCTGTACTCAGCAGCCCGCAGTCTGGAGATCCCAGGTTACAGGCAGCTGTCGGGTAACACGACCTCTCTACTTTCTGCTAGTTATTCTCAGGCCTGACCTTTTTTATGCTTCTGGGGGCTGACTGTCTACTCTACGCATGAAAGGTCAGAGAGCGTTTCAATGTCAAGGCAATCTATTCTGAGTGCTGACCTTTTTTTTTTTTTTTAAATGGATTATGTGTTTTTAATATATACAAAAGTATTCATTTTTTAACTAAACTACTATATTCTTTCAGTGGGTCGGAGGCCGTTATTCTCTCTGGTCTGCAATTGGTCTCTCAATTGCCCTTCATATTGGTAAGTACAAGTTCATATGTAAAAAGACAGGGCAGTGCTTGGAAATTCTGCATGCATATATAATATGCTGGCATTCATAATTCCTATTAAAACAGTTTACCATATAAACAATACATGTAATGAGGGGTAATCATCACTAGGTGGCAACCATCCTTAAAGTGCTAACAAAGTCCCAAAAGTGCAGATTATCTATATAAAATTGCAGTCTTCAGAGGTCGCCGATCAGACTCTGATTCGGCGGTATTACGTCAGCATGTACAGGCCTAACTCAACGTGTTTCGTGTGCACGCACGTCCTCAGGATCTGCCCAAAACTGACATCAATGTGTGCCCCTATAAATGGCCTGCTAGCATGGGCCAGCTGCAATATTGATGGGTGCCATTTTACTGTAGTCCGCTACTTTCCCAGTAGGCCTTTTTCGTGTGTGTGTTGTCCCGTTATTGATACATGATGAAGTTGGTGCTTTGTATTTTTCTTTTTTTTTTTTTTTTTTTTTGGCAGAACCATTGAAATGACTTGCAGGTATCGGAGCCTCTAACATGAATTACTATAGTCACAACTCTGGGTACATTAAAATAATGGCTAGTGGGGAAAATGCTCCTTTACATTGGTTAGTGGGCAAAATGGCACTTGCATTGGTAATCAGTGGGAAGATGGCTAAAAAAATTGGTGTTTATCTGCAAGGCAGAAACTGACTGTTGCTCAAGGAACCTCCATAAAGAACCCTGGTTGGTTTAAGCAAGTGGCAGTTTTATGCATTACCATTTTTTGTTTACAGGTTATGATAACTTTGAGAAACTTCTGGCAGGAGCTCACTGGATGGTAAGTAACCACTATGCTCATTAGACCACCTTTACAACTGTTTTCTCAGCCTGGAAGGTCCTGGTTGCATGTGTGATTCTTTTGTGTTCTCTTATTTTGCATGCACATGGCTGGGAGTTTTAAAGCCTGCAATCTCGTATAAACCGCTTCTGCTAGGAATCTTCCCTCTCTTGAAGTGAAGCTACCAAATGCGTTTTTATTTTATTTTTTTTCTCTGCATATTGGATGCAGATTTTAGTAAAGCATATTGCTAAGCAGTCTGCTGCTAAACCAGCCCCAGTCTGCATCTTGGTCCTTCCTAGCTTTAGTGTGGGTGTGGCTGCAGCTAATGAGAACCCAAAATGTAGAATATTACTTAAGACCAATAAAAAATGTATAATACGGCAATGCTTACTGAAAAGTGTCCATGTACAGTATAGCAGGGCTCAAAATTTTAAGTCCTGAGCCACTAGCCAGGCCTTAAGTTACTGGTCACCGGTTACCCTGTCCCACCCCTAAACATGCCCTCGTAAATTATCTCATGAATCTTGTATATGAATGGCTATGCTGTCAAAGTCCTGCCTCCTAGACCAGCTACTCTAATAGCTTGCTGGTTCAGGAGGTGGAACTTTGACAATGGAGCTACTCGTACACAAAGTGTGTCTCGCCAGGGATTTCCACTCTGCGATCCAACCTCCAGATTCTCCTGGCTGATCGCTTCTGCAAGTAGCGGTGCAGCCTTTTGTTACAGGACATCAGTGGTCTGGGGGCAGGGAGCCCTCATCTGGGCCGCTCTGATGGCTGCTTCCAGAAGTGATCAGCCAGGAAACTGTCTGCCCCTGCTCCTCTGTTGCCCTCTGCTAAATTCCACTTGCCAAATGCGAGCAGAGTGGATATTTTGAGGGCTATAGTATGCACTTAATACTTGGTCAGGGCTTCTTTTGCATGAATTGCTGCATCAATGCAGCATGGCATGGAGGTGATCAGCCTGTGGCACAGCTTGGGTGTTATGAAAGCCCAGGTTTCTTTTGATGGCTGCCTTCAGCTCCTCTACATTATTGGGTCTGGTTTGTTTAAGTGTACATAGAGCCAAAACCATAATGAAGGCACAATCTTCCATTGACTTTTTTTTTTTTTTTCCCCACTTCCTGTTTGGCTATGGGACAGGAAGTGAGGGGAAATCTCTTCACTGGGGTTCAGAGGGCTAAAAATTACCAATTTGGGTATTAATCTGTCATTCTAAAGTATTTTGCTATATTTTTCACTGACATTCCCCATGTTACAGGACAATCACTTCTACAATTCTCCTCTGGAAAACAACATCCCAGTAATCCTGGCTATGCTGGGCGTCTGGTACATCAACTTCTATGGGTGTGAGACCCAGGCCCTGCTCCCCTATGACCAGTACATGCATCGCTTTGCTGCCTACTTCCAGCAGGTCTGTAAGCCAGCGATCAACTGTTTCCTGATTAATTGCAATAAGTTGACTGGGAATGTAAAATTTTATTTTTTTCTCCCCCATTTTAAAGGGTGACATGGAATCCAATGGGAAATACATCACCAAGTCAGGGGCTCGTGTCGACTACAACACCGGGCCTGTAGTGTGGGGGGAGCCTGGAACCAATGGGCAGCATGCCTTTTATCAGCTCATACATCAAGGTTGGTATGTGCCATATGGACATGACTTTAAAGGGAAACCAACCTCGACTGGGTTTAAAATCTAATTGACATTAGTGTTAATAGGAATTGGCATGTCCCAACTTTGTAGACCCCTTAAAGTATTTTCTTTGCACCTCTTATGTAGGGTGGTCTGATATCACTGTGTATTAGAACACCCGCATGTGATACAAGTCTCCTGGATTGAAAGAACTGAAATCCAATGAATGGAAGGGATGGGACAGTCAGGCTGGGGAAGGAAAGGGCTAGATGACACTGGACATCCTTCAGACAGGCAATGAGGCAGGCTCTGACTTGAGAAGCTCAGGGTGCAGTGAAATCAGAGTAAGCAATGTCAGTACAGGAGAGGAGCCGGTACAACTGCAGGACTGAAGGGAAGGCTGGAGGTCCGCTTTCATTTTACTAATTCTAATTTCTCGCTATAGGAACTCGCAAGATTCCATGTGACTTCCTGATTCCAGTAAAGTCCCAACATCCAATCAGGAATGAGCTGCACCACAAGGTGAGACAGCGGAACTCTCCTACAGGAATTTCTGAATTCCGCCAACTCCTTCTGTGTTTTGAGCTTGTCTGCCCATGGCCAAAACAACCACCCCAACCATATACAGCTATTGAGACTAATTTAGACTTTGGGGGGATTATGGCACACCTGATGGTTTTGTTATCAATTATTTTATTTTTTTTCCCCAGAATCTCTCAAATGGCAGCTCTGATCAGCTCTGTCTCTAATTCTTTTATTGGAAAAGACTGTAGTCCTTTAGATGGTGTCAGATTCCGCTGCACTTGTAACTGATCTTCTGTTTTGTTAGATCCTGTTGGCCAACTTCCTGGCCCAGACAGAGGCTCTGATGAAGGGAAAGTCTACAGCAGAAGCCAAAGCTGAACTGCAGGCCTCCGGACTGAGTGGAGAGACACTGGAGAAGCTGCTTCCACATAAGGTGATTTTCATGAATTCATTACTTTTATAGCCTTTCACTCTCTTGTTATGGCAGGTGGTTGATGCCTAGAATCCCTGACCACATTTTAAGCAGCTTCACTTGGTGATATTAAAGGCAGGTTAAAATAAAGAAACGTAATACTTTCCTGCACTGTGCAAAACCATTATAAAGAGCATTCCTTATCCTCTTCTCTGGCCCCTGCTGAGTGCCCCCCCCCCCCCATAGCAAGTACCACCCAAGCTGCTGCACTGTCTATTCACATACAGAGTGTGTGGTGCCGCTCATCCTTGCTCCGCCCCGCTCTCGTTCGCTGTGTATGACAGTGGTGGGAGCCAATGGCTGCTGCTGCTCTCTTGCACACTGCTGGATTGAGGGGGCTCGGGTAAGTATGTGGGGGTGGGCTGAGGGGGCTCTGTTTAGAGCCCTCCTGCTCATTCTGTAGTGCAGGTGAGGCTGCAGAGAAGGATTAAGGAATGTTCTCAATCCCCCCCCCCCCCCTTTCTCCCTCCTATGTTGGCTTTGTCTTTGCTGCCCACCAACTGAATCACTTTGAGCTGCAAGTAGATGGAGATGTCTGCATAACGTGGGCACAATACTCCACTTTGTGGTCTGTGGAAAAGTCCAACCTGACTTGTGATCAAAGGCGGGGATAATGCTGCCACTTGGGTATGTCTGGTGCAAGGGAGAATGTGGCCAGGTACTGAAGGGGGACTGACTGGCTGGGAACACTGATGTTTGGGCGGGTACTGAGGGCATCTTGATATGGTATGATACAAGATGTTATGTCAGTCTGTGCATAAAATCACTTCTTTTTTTTTTTTTTTTTTTTTTTTTATTATAGGTTTTTGAGGGGAACCGACCAACAAATTCCATCGTGTTCACCAAACTGGACCCATTCACCTTAGGCAATTTAATCGGTAACCATTGTGTGGTTTTTGTGTTTGTTTGTTTGTTTTTTTTTCTCTGTAAAGCTTGTATATGTATTATACATGCGCACTTCTGACTCTGTATCCTTATTTTCTTCACTTCTAGCCATGTATGAACACAAAATCTTTGTCCAAGGCGTTGTGTGGGATATCAACAGCTACGACCAATGGGGGTGAGTATCCTTCCTGCCACCTCCCCCACCCTTGTAAATTCCTGAACCATGGTCCTATCCAATATTGCTTCCCTCCTGTATACAATATTCAACAAAAGTGAGTACACCCCCTCACATTTCTGTGAATATTTTTATTCTATCTTTTCATGTGACAACACTGAAGAAATTAAACTTTACTACAATGTAAAGTAGTGAGTGTACAGCTTGTATAACAGTGTAAATTTGCTGTGCCCTTAACTTAAAATGTCTAAACTGCTGGCAACAAAAGTGAGTACACCCCTATTTGAAAATGTCCAAATTGGGCCCAAAGTGTCAATATTTTGTGTGGCCACCATTATATTCCAGCACTGTCTTAACCCTCTTGGGCATGGGAGTTCACCAGAGCTTCACAGGTTGCCACTGGATTCCCCTTCCACTCTTCCATGACATCATGGAGCTGGTGGATTTTGGAGACCTTGTGTTCTGTTTAAAGAAAGTGGTTGTATACCACTTTAGAACACTTTTACCTACAGGTAAGCCTATAATAAGGCTTGCCTATAGATAAAATATCTCCTAAACCACACAGGTTTAGGAGATATTCACCTTGCATGCAGCCGCTGATGTCGGCAGCGCATGCACTCCAAAGGTCTGGCGGATGCTGCCAGACCCTCCGTTAGGGAGGACTCCCACTCCCATGCGCAGGATTGATGTTATGGTACTGCCACTCAGCACCAAAGCCGTGAACCCAAAGGAAATGCAGAGGGGGAAACGTCAGCTCCCTCGGCAGTGACTGGGATGCGATGCCAATGCTTCGTTCTAAGGTAATTTTTTACCCCCCCCCCTGTTTATACAAGCACTTTAAGGATGCCCCACAGATGCTCAATAGGGTTTAGGTCTGGGGATATGTTTGGCCAGTCAACCTTTACCCGCCAGCTTTAGCATGGCAGTGGTCCTTTTGAAGGTGTTCGAGGTTGTCATATTGGAATACTGCCCTGCTGCCCAGTCTCTGAAGAGGGGGGATCATGCTCTGCTTCAGTATGTCACAATACATGTTGGCATTCATGGTTCCCTCAATGAACTGTAGCTCCCCAGTGCCAGCAGCACTCATGCAGCCCCAGACCATGACACTCCCACCACCATGCTTGACTGTAGGCAAGATGTACTTGTCTCTGTACTCCTCACCTGGTTGCCGCCACACACGCTTGTCACCATCTGAACCAAATAAGTTTAATCCATGTCCTTGGTCTGCTTGTCTTCAACAAATTGTTTTTGCAGGCTTTTTTCATCTTTTTAGAGGAGACTTCTTTCTGTGACGACAGCCATGCAGACTAATTTGATGCAGTGTGCGGCGTATGGTCTGAGTACTGACAGGCTGACCCCCCCACCCCTTCAAACTCTGAAGCAGTGCTGGCAGCAGTCATGCGTCTACTTCCTAAAGGCAACCCCTGAATGTGACGCTGAGCATGTGCACTCAACTTTGGTAAACCAGGTCGAGGCCTGTTCTGAGTGGAACCTGTCCTGTTAAACCGCTGTGTGGTCTTGGCTACTGTACTGCAGCTTTTTGCCAGCGGTTTAGACATTAATGGCTATGAGTTATTTTGAGGGGACAGCAAATGTACACTGTTATACAAGCTGTACACTCACTACTTTACATTGTAGCAAAGTGTCATTTCTTCAGTGTCACATGAAAAGATAGAATAAAATACTTACCAAAAATTTGAGGGGTGTACTCACTTCTGAGATGCTGTATATGTGGAAACTGTGCAGCACTGCTTCTGCAGACTGCAGAGGAGGGTCCATCAGAGACCTAGAGGTCTATTTTATTGTTTCTTCACCCAGAGTCCCACTTTAAAAAATTTTGAGTAATGTGAGAGATTTTTCTTTGACAATAAAGAACTAACCTAATTCTAAGAGATTTGGAAGCGATACACTTTCGCACCCCCCCCCCCCCCCCTTCCACCAGGCTCCTGGTTGCAGTTATGTCATCAAGTACAATGCAGAACCAATAGCGATGCAATGTACATGAAGACAGCGAGGGACCACCCAGAAGACAGAGCCAAGGATAGTGGAATGGGGAGTAGGGCAAAAACTCTTACACAAGTATAGCCTCACATGGTATAGAGCTACTCAGATAGATAGAGATATATATATATATATATATATATATATCTCTAATTTCACAACCATTGGTGGGGGCACTTGCCACCCAAGGGGATTTTTGGGCCACTGTTTATAAATCACACTCCAGAACTAGTCCACTCCCCTGCCATTATTTTACAATACGGACTTTGGGTGGTGTTTATAAATTGGAAACTAGGCATCCCATATTTTTTAGCATGACAATCTAAGCACTCGCCTGATTATATTCTGACCAACATTTTCCTGAACAGGGTGGAGCTCGGTAAACAGCTGGCAAAGAAGATTGAGCCGGAACTCGAGGGTGACGCAGCCGTCACCTCCCACGACTCTTCCACAAATGGTCTCATTGACTTCATCAAGAAGCACCGGCACTGACTCGGAGCAGCCCTTCCAGACGGCCACACTTGCTGTGCCCCTCTGTCCCGTTCTCGGCTTTAGCATAAAGGCACTTTTTCCTCTGACTGTAGTATGTTTTTGTGACTTTTCTGTCGTTCTGTGTTCCGTCAATACACGGCGAAAACACCACAAATGACTGCTTTTTGTCCTGTATGTCAAAGGTTTATGTAGATGTTGCTGCACTGTTCAGATTGCTGGGATCCGAGGACCACAGTCTGCACCTGGTCCCCCCGGGCACCCACAAACATGTCCTGCATCATGCACTGTCCTGTTCTGTGCAAACTGGAGTTTACAGAATAAAAACAATCATAAAACCATGCATGAGATTTTGGCTTTATTCCTAGTGTCTTGACTTTTTTTATTTTTTTTATTGGAAGAGGTGTGTGTTTTTTACACTTGCATGTGCAGTATATTTTCACAAAAGAATGCAGTTGTACTGTACAAAATACAATTACAGCTTCTAACTGCATAGAACTCAATAAGAACTTGCAGCCCACCCAGTGGCTGAAAAAAAGATGACCGTGCTAATAATTAATATTGCGCTCAAGTCTGATAGCAATTATCTGTATTTTACCCAAATATCCGATCTATAATCAGGTCTACTGGTGCATTAAGCCAACCTCCCCCAATCTCTCAAATTTAGTGGGGCATCCCTGGTGCTGGTAAACCTTTTTCATGTCTACAAGTAGTAGCCATAAGGTCTGGCCATACCTTCAGGGAAGAAGGGGTGCTTTTCCAGTGGAGAATAATTTAACATGCCTGAAACAAGGCTCCGGATACAGCTTCCTCCTGACTTTACTTTTTTTTCTTCTTTTTTTTTTTTTTTTTTTTTATAATGGCTGGCTTACTTCTGGGAACAGCTCTGCCTGTAGTGCCCTATGGACTTTCTGCATTTTGTGGTGCAGATACTCCTCTTCAACCCATTCTATGTGCCACTAACTTATCCTTAATCAAAATAAAATCAGTAAAGACCCCAGAATGATTAAGCCCTAAAGGAAAGGTTTATGTATTTTAGTGAGCATATTGTGGGTCGTTTTCCAGTGTTTACAGTAAAGGGATTGCTGACTTCACATATTCAATATTTGTTACTGTATTGGAGAATTTCAGACTAGCCACTAGAGGGCACTCTGTGGCTTGGTGCTGACCTAATCAAAATGCTAGCTGCTTGGTTGTCATGTTGACCCAATTGCTTTTGATCCATTTAAATTGCTGACCTGAAACGAGTGTGCAGGAGTTCAGTTTCTTCTACTCCAGAGTAGTTGCAACTTAAGTGCTGTGACAGCCAAGCAAGGAATTGACAATATTCAGGTCAGTAATGGCACGTTTGCAGTAACATCTAAGAGTGCCTTGAAAGTGTTCATACCCCTTAATTTTGTCATGTTACAAACAAACCTAAATGTATTGTGATTTTATTTAACGGACCAACAGTGGCGCATAATTGTGAAGTGGGAAGATTTTATTTTTTTATTTTACAAATTTGAAAAGTGCACTTGTATTCAGGACCCCTGAGTCAATACTCTGTAGAACCACCTTTCATTGCAAGTCTTTTTGGGGATGTCTCCCTGCTTTGCACGTCTAGACATTTTTTTTGGCTGTATGTTTAGGGTCGTTGTCCTGCTGGAAGGTCAACCTCCACCCCAGTCTTTTGCAGACTCGTTTTCTTCTAAGATTGCCATGTATTTTTGGATCCATCCATCTTCCCATCAACTCTAAAGAGCTTCCCTTTCCCTGCTGAAGAAGAGCATCCCCACAACATGCTGCTGCCATCACCATGTTTCACGGTGGGGATGGTGTGTTCAGAGTGATGTGCAGTTAGTTTTCCGCCACACATAGCGTTTTGATTTTATTTGTTTGTGTCCCTCACATGGCTTCTCACAAATTTGACCTACAGCTTTCTTTCCACAATGACTTTCTTCTTGCCAATCTTCCATGAAGGTCAGATTTGTGGAGAGCACGACTAATAGTTGTCCTGTGGACCTGAGCTGTGGATCTCTGCAGCTCCTCAAGAGTTGCCATGGACCTTGGCTGCTTCTCTGGACGGCCATGTCTTGGTAGGTTTGCAGTTGTGGATGATGGATGGAACAGTGCTCCGTGAGACGTTCAAAGTTTTAATAACCTATCCCTGCTTTTAACCACTTGCTTACTGGGCACTTTAACCCCTCCCCTCCTGCCCACACCAATTTTCAGCTTTCAGCGCTGATGCACTTTGCATGACAATTGCACGGCCATACAACGCTGTACCCAAATGACATTTTTATAATTTTTTTTTTTTTCCCACAAATAGAGCTTTCTTTTGGTGGTATTTAATTACAGCTGGGAGTTTTATTTTTTGCTAAACAAACAAAAAATGCCAAAAAAAGTCATGTTTCATAGTTTGTTATAAAATTTTGCAAACGGGTCATTTTTCTCATTCATTGAAATGTGCTGATGAGGTGGCACCAATAGGCACAGATAAGGTGGCACCAATAGGCACAGATAAGGTGGCACCAATAGGCACAGATAAGGTGGCACTGATGGGCAAAGATGGGCACAGATAAGATGGCACGGATGGGTGGCACGAAGGGGCACTGATAGGTACCACTGATGGATGGGACTGCTGGGCACTGATAGGTGACACTGATGGGCATGGATATGTGGCACTGGGATGCAGCACTGTTGAGGCAGATTGTGGGTACTGATGGGGTGCACTTTTTTTATTTAGGTGGGCACTGATAAGCTGGCCGTGATCGGGACTGATGTCCCGTTCATGGCCGCCAGTGAGCGGCTTTTATTTTTATTTTTTTCCGGCTCTGTCACATGATCAGCTGTCATTGGCTGACAGCTGATCACATGGTAAGGGGTCGGGATTGAACCACCCCCCCCCCCCCCCTTGCTCCAATCCGTGATCAGGCGAGTCTCAGACTCGCTTGTCACAGAGCGCGACGCTCGTGCGCGGGACGACGTCAATAGACGTCTTCCCGGCACTGCAGGTCCGCGCTGTAGCCGTCATTCGACTATAGCGCGGATCTCTAGTGGTCAAGGACTTTAATACAGGGCACTCTTTGCCTACATCAGAGTTGTGGTGTGTGACACACCGATTGCTGCAAAGCTTATCCTGCTGGACGTCATATGACATCCAATCAGCATAACGCAACCATTGCCCGGCTATCATTCTGCTATAGGCCAGGCTGGGAAGCCGTTAAACTTACCGTATCTTAATTTATTATTTATTTATCCCCCGACCTGTCTTCATGATGCTGTTTGTTCACTAAGGTTTTCTAACAAACCTGAGGGCTTCACAGAATAGCTGTATTTATACTGGGATTAAATTACACACAGGTCGCCTCTCTTTAGTAATTTAGCTCAATTCTGAATGCAATTGGTTCCACTAGATTTTAGTTAGGGGTATCAGAGTAAAGGGGACTGAATACAAATACACATCACACTTTTTAGATACTTTTTATAAAATCATTTCCTTCCACTTCACAATTATGTGCCACTTTGTTGTTCTAACACATAAAATCCCAATAAAATACATTTAAGTTTTTGGTTGTAACATGGGAAAATGTCAAGGGGTATGAATACTTTGTCTACCCCAGGGGGAGTGCATTGCTTTTAATGGGACAGGTGCCTTTATAGACAGACCTTGTGAGAGAAGTAAAATGCCACCTCCTATGAAATCCTGTATAGCCAGTCCCAATAAGCCAATATGTATGCACCCTTATTGCAAATACTACATGGGAAGTAGATTTTAGTAAATATTAATGAACGATATATTTATGTAGAACCCCCCTCCAACAAATTTGAGTTCAGTAGTCTCCAGGGGAGGGTCCTGTTAATACTCCATCATACAAAGACTGTGTAGACCATTGTGTTCTTCCAACCTTGTGTCAACAGTTTGAAGACCCTTTTTCTGTTCCGGTATGACTAGCTCAGCCAGCTCTATAAAGACTCTGGGGCCTTATTTACTAAAGGCAAATCCACTGTGCACTTCCTGTAGATCTGAGGGGTACATGCAAGGAAAATGGGCATTTTCGCTTGTACATGATTGGATGGTAAAATTGGCAGATCTTCTCATTTCTGATAAGTGTATTTGCCTTTTAGTAAATCAACCGCATGGTGTGACCAGTTTTGGTGGGGTAACGCAATTGTCCTGTACAGACCCCTGCCCTGAACACCTTTTTGGGATGAATTGGAACGCCAGTTGTGATCTTCTCATCCAACATCAGAAACTGAGCTCGAACGACAAATTCCCATAGACCTCCTCCAAAATCTTGAAGAAAACCTTCCCAGAGGAGTAGAAGATATTATAGCAAAGGGGAAGCAGCTCTACATTAATGTTCATGGTCCAATAGTCTGTTGGTGACTGGGAAGAGTGCTCTCTACATTGGTGGTCAGAAGGAAGACTTTCTCTATATTACACCTAGCAAGAATGTTTTGATCAGTGTGTACTTCTCTGAGAAACAGAAATTGCCTGAGAAACCCCAAAGCAACCTCCTGTAGAAACCCTGGTTGAGAGGCTAAATCAAGATCGATAAAGGGGCACTCCCTGTTTAAGGGGTGCCTATGTGGCTGCCACCAATTGGGACTACAGCAGCCCAAAAAAGAGGCATGGTTTAAAGACATGCCGAGATGATCAAACAACTCCTTCACAAGATGGCTTTTTGGCCCACTGGTGTGTGATTGAAAGACGGTTTGCACCAAAATGATCATGGTTGCGTGCAAATGATCATGTGCCAGAGGGGTAGGTAATCCCTTAATGCTTCCTCCAGCCCTGAAATCCAAGAAAGTGCTGCCAATGAGGAGGCCATGGGCGAAGATCGAAATCGTATAAATAAAATTATTAGTTGCAGAAACAAACGTTTAGCACATTGAGAACAATAAAATATTGATCATTCTTGCAGTTTACAGCTTTCAAAGCTGGCTCTCTTGCTCTTAGTGTTGCTTCCCTGAACCTTCAGTCCTCGCAGGAAACAGTGGACCGTGCAGTCTGGAGCTAGTCTGTTAACTTAGAGAGTGGAGGAGCAGAGTAGGGCCGTGCCATCCTAGACTACTGGGGTTGTGTGTTTCTATTGATGCACATAGTGTAGGGATATATAGCTCTACTCTTCAAATGAACACGCTGCCCTGCCACAACCCAGGCAAAATAATGTTGCAATCTCCACCGCAGCCAGAGGAAGCTTTGTATTAATAGAATACAAGGGATCCTGTGAATGGCTAATTGCTCTTGATTTTTTTTTTACCGAGAGCAGGAGAAGTCCCCATCTTATGCAGCGTACACACAACCGGACTTTCCGGCAGACTAGGTCCAACAGAATCAGTCCATCAGACATTCCGATAGTGTGTAGGCTAATCTGATCGTTTTCAAATGTAAAAAAAATCCGGTCCAATTCCTATCGGGAAAACCATTCGTCTGTATGCTGGTCCGACGGACCAAATACGAAGCAAGGGCAGCTACTGGCTATTGAACTTCCTTTTTTAGTCCCGTCTTACGTCGTCACGTTCAAAACTAACGGACTTAGTCTGTTCGTGTGTGGGCAAGTCCGTTCATTCGGAAGTCCATTGGGAAGTCTGGTGCTGGAACACCCAAGTCTCTCAGCCTGACTTGATTTTGTTCCAGGACCAGGATGAGGAGTCCTCATCTGTCTGCTGGAACATAGAGCTGTAATACGGAAAGGTTTCTTCACAGTAAGAGCTGAGAAAATGTGGAATAGACTCCCTCCAGAGGTGGTTCTGGCCAGCTCAGTAGATTGCTTTAAAAAAAGGCCTGGATTTTTTCCTAAATGTACATAATATAACTGGGTACTGACATTTATAGGTAAAGTTGATCCGGGGAAAATTCAATTACCCCTTGAGGGATCAGGAAGCATTTTTTTCCCTGCTGCAGCAAATTGGATCCTGCTTTGCTGGGGTTATTTGCCTTCTTCTGGATCAACTGTGCATATAGGATTGTGTATTTCAATGTTTCTCAACTCCAGTCCCCAAGTACCCCCAACAGGTCATGTTTTCAGGCTTTCCATTATTTTGCACAGGTGTTTTGATCAGTTTCACTGCATTAGTAATTACTGCAGCCAGTTCATTTGAGGGAAATCCTGAAAACATGACCTGTTGGGTGTACATGTAGCAAGGTCCCAGACCTCCTTTGATCTAATGAGAACCCCTAGGGCCTGACATCTTTCTGTAGATAGCGGATGCAGAGTAGTTAAAGTTATTAGATGCCACCACGCCAGACACTTCTTGAATGCAAATGAAAGTTTATTTTTCTTAACAAACTTTTTGGGGAGAGAGGTTTAGGGCCAGAACACCCTTAGAAAGTTGCAAGATTAATTGGCAGACTCCGAGACTTCTACAGGATGACAGTCATGTAGGAAAAGGCATCCAGCAAGACACCACATGTGCAGTGCAGGACTGCTGTCTCCCATGACAACAGTCTTTAACATTTCCTAACACAAAGCATAACAGTTCTTTCACTTTCACTACAACTTCTCCTTGTAGTTCTTCAGCCCACTGAGCTTCCAGTCTCTCACTAGACCCTCTGATTCACTGCCACTGAGTCCCTTGAGCTCCTCCAATCTTCGCTGTAGTATCTTCCTCAGGCCTCACCCCCACTTCTCTGCTGGGTCTCTAGCTTGGTATTCATTATAACTCTCAAGCTTCACCATGCTGGCCTGCTCCATCCCTGGCTTCACACACAAGGCTGCTCTGCAAGCGTCACCTCTGCTGGCTGGGCCCCTGACTTGATTCCCACTGAAGTTTTCTGATTCTTCAGCGTCCCTGGTTGGTGAGAATGCTGCTTTGGTACTTGCTTCAGTTACGGTGGTCCCTAGTAATAAGGTGGATGGTCCCTTAGTGGTGACCACTTCCCTTCTACCTCCTACCATGACAGGTTCTCTGGCCGGCAGAACCGTCATTTTTGGTTGGGCTGCAATCCCAACCCTCCAGGCCCTCAGACAGCCTAGTAGCCAGATGTGCCCGGGATAGGTCCAATCTCTGGCCAAACAGCCCAGCCAATACAACACACGTCCACCCAGACAGCTGCCCAGGTGGCACAGAACATAGATCACCTGACCTCACCCGAATATATAGGCTCTCCCAGCAGGCCAAGAGATTCAAGAAAACCCCTGCCCATTGGCTGAGATACCCCATTGGGATTGCGTTGCCCTTCTTGTATCTAGTACCACCAAGTACCCGGCCACCTAGTGGTAGAAGAGGAAAGTGCAACAAGGCCAAGCTTAGGGAGAAATTATTCGATCTCTAACAATCAACCAGGATAATTATTCCTGGCAAGTAAATTTGTAAGGAGCAACCCTGCCTAAACTCCAGGGTGCTACATACATATTGTGTATATGTTCATTGGCAAACTTCATACGGTCCTGTACATGTGACTTATCGAGGAGTGGGACCTTGCGGGCGCTGTAGGTTTTCAATCCATGGTTGCGTTTTGTGTTATCAATGGTTTGTTTGTTGTGATCCCAACTGCCTTGAGATCAATCACAAGCTCCTTCCGTGTTAGTTCTGGGTTGATCCCTCACTTTTCTCATGATCATCCTTACCCCATGAGGAGAAATCTGGCATGGAGCTCCAGACCGAGGACGATTGATGGTTACTTTTGTATTTCTTCCATTTGCGAATAATCGCTCCAACAGTTGTCTCCTTCTCACCAAGCTTGTTGCTGATGGTCTTGTAGCCCATTCCAGCCTTGTGCAGGTCTACACTCTTGTCCCTGATGTCCTTTGACAGCTCTTTGGTCTTGCCCATGATGGTGAGGTTTGAATGGAAGAAAGAGATTCTGTGGACAGAGTACAGTAGGTGCTCATGTGGTACACAGATTAGTCCTGACAATTTAAAGCGGAGGTCCACCCTAAAGTGGAGCTTCCGCTCATTGGAACCCTCCCCCCCTCCGGCGCCACAATTGGCACCTTTCAGGGGGGAGGGGGGGTGCAGATACCTGTACAGTACAGGTATCTGCACCCACTTCCGGCATAGATATCTGCAGAAGGTCCCCCGCTGTCTGCTGGGAAACACACGGATCCCAGAGACAGCGGGGACCATCCTTATTGCGCAGCGCGACTCGCGCATGCGCAGTAGGAAACCGGGAAATGAAGCCGCAAGGCTCCACTTCCTGATTCCCATACCCAAGATGGCGGCGGGAGCACCCGAGAGACGATAGAGAGATCGGCTTCGGGTGCCGACATCGTGGGCATGCTGGGCGGGTAAGTGTCATTATTTTAAAAGTCAGCAGCTGCAGTATTTGTAGCTGCTGGCTTTTAAAAGGTTCTCCCAACAACAACTCATTATGTGTATAAAAGACACCTGTCCACAGAATCTCTTTCTTCCATACAAACCTCACCATCATGGGCGAGACCAAAGAGCTGTCAAAGGATGTCTGGGACAAGATTGTAGACCTGCACAAGGCTGGAATGGGCTACAAGAGTCCATCAACAAGCTTGGTGAGAAGGAGACAACTGTTGGAGCGATTATTCGCAAATAGAAGAAATACAAAAGTAACCATCAATCGTACTCAGTCTGGAGCTCCATACAAGATTTCACCTCATGGGGTAAGGATGATCATGAGAAAAGTGAGGGATCAGCCCAGGACTACACAGGAGGAGCCAGTGAATGATCTCAAGGCAGTTAGGACCACAGTCACCAAACAAACCATTGGTAACACAATACGCCACCATAGACAGCTTCGATTTCTCTGATGAGAAGCTTCTCACTGCTCACTCCCAGCACAGTGACAGCTCTCATGGCCCATGCGCACGATCAGAAAATTGTAAGAAAAATAACGCTTTCGAATCGATCGTGCGACAATCTGATTGTTAGTACACAGCTTTCGAGACCCGATCTTGGCAGTTCACACAAAATTACCTGATGTGACAAGCACGAAAATTTTCCAATTCAAATACACTATACATGACATCACCAGATTTTTTTTATTCTGTCATACAAGAATTTTCATAACTTTAGTAATCTCTTCATTTTCAATATGAGACTAGCATGCAAAAAAAACATAAAAACAGACGATCGTTCGTCCAATAATCTCATCATGTGTTCCAGGCATTAGTCTCTAGTAATGATTAGGAATCAGCAAGACTGGCCCCCAAACATGATCACTGTAGAAGCCAATCACGGTGGTCGCATGATCGGACAGGCTTTCTTGCCCCAGGGCATAACAGCCTGGCAAAAGGGACAGTGGGGCTGGGCTGCAAGGGGTTAAAGCTCAACTTGGGGCACAAGTAACAACCCCCCCCCCCCCCCAAAAAAAACCGTGCTAGGCCTAGGAATAGAGTAATAAGGTGCAATACCCTTTTCCTTGCTCTGGCATGGTCCTGTCCATCTGTGCAAGGGTATTTTTCTTTTTCTTCCAGTGATGGTGATTGTAGCATAGTTTAGAAGTGTTTTACCAGTTACGATTGCCGGTTAGCCAATGGGAGCATTTTTGGATGACAGATTTATATATAACACATAAATATTAAATATTGTCTTGCCATAATACTTCATAATTAGGTGAGAAAATATAAACCGATTATGGTGAGAAGGGATAAAAGGAACCAAAAAAAACCTACACTAAATTTGCACAGTTCCTCCCCTATCTCAAAAGGAGGATTCATTTTCTTTTTCTTTTTTTTTTATTTATTCCAGGACATGCAATACCAAACATGGGCCACTAGGTGGCCCCCATGTTACAAGGAACTGCAGGAATCAGTGTTAGGTCTTTGAACTAATTATATCAGAGATCAGGTTGGGTTGAAATTTCACAACTTCATTGTATAATGCACAAAGGGGGTTATTTACTAAAGGAAAATCCACTTTGCACTGCAAGTGCATTTGGAAGTGCAGTCGATGTAGATCCGAGAGGGATATGCAAGGAAAAAAAAAAGAGCATTTTAGCTTGCTCATGATTGGATGATAAAATCAGCAGAGCTTCCCCTCCTTTCAGATCTACCCCTCAGATTTACAGCGACTGCACTTCCAAGTGCACTTGCAGTGCAAAGTGGCTTTTCCTTTAGTAAATAACCCCCTATGTGTTCTTACCTACATCCAGGGGCATTTAGTTTTGTTGGGTGTAGGAAAAATAGAAATCAGTCATCCAGGGATGGATTAGATACTCTGAACGTATCTAGATGCGTTTGCATTTAAACGCAGGAGAAATTCATATGAAAAATGGCTTTGTACTTTTCAAATCGATTCCTTTTGCAGTTAAAGCAAACCACAGGAGGCCCATGTGATTGAGAGCTAAAAACTACAATATTATAGGTAGTCTGTGATTGAGGTTTAGAAAATAAAAAAAAAACTGGGGGCCACTAATGGCCAACTCCAACCAAAACAGCCATTGGAGGATTCAGTTAGTACTAATTGACTCTTTGCCCCTCCAACATTAGTTAGATTCACCCCAGTAGTTTGTGTCTCTGGCTGCCCTTCTCACAAAGGTGGGATTTTCCTGTCCTAGTTTGTGTCTCCACCCCTCCACCAATAGTTAGATCCCCTCCTACAATAGTGAGATTTCCTTTCAGTAGTTTGTGTCTCTGCCCCTCCCACATGGGTAATATTTACTTCAGAAGCTAGTGCCTCTGCCCCTCCCACAATGGTGAGATTTCCTGCAGTAGTTTGTGTCCCTGCCCCTCCCACAATGGTGAGATTTCCCGCAGTAGTTTGTGTCTCCGCCCCTCCCACTATGGTGAGATTTCCCTGTAGTAGTTTGTGTCTCTGCCCCTCCCACAATGGTGAGATTTCCCCCAGTAGTTTTTGTCTCTGCCCCTCCCACAATGGTGAGATTTCCCTGCAGTAGTTTGTGTCTCTGCCCCTCCCACAATGGTGAGATTTCCCGCAGTAGTTTGTGTCTCTGCCCCTCCCACAATGGTGACATTTTCTTGCAGTAGTTTGTGTCTCTGCCCCTCCCACAAGGGGGAGATTTCCCTGCAGTAGTTTGTGTCTCTGCCCCTCCCACAATGGTGACATTTTCCTGCAGTAGTTTATGTCTCTGCTCCTCCCACAATGCTGAGATTTCCCTGTAGTAGTTTGTGTCTCTGCCTCTCCCACAATGATGAGATTTCCCTGCAGTAGTTTGTGTCCCTGCCCCTCCCACAAGGGTGAAATTTCCCTGCAGTAGTTTGTCTCTCTGCCCCTCCCACAATGGTGACATTTTCCTGCAGTAGTTTGTGGCTCTGCCCCTCCCACAATGCTGAGATTTCCCTGTAGTAGTTTGTGTCTCTGCCCCTCCCACAATGGTGACATTTTCCTGCAGTAGTTTGTGTCTCTGCCCCTCCCACAATGGTGACATTTTCCTGCAGTAGTTTGTGTCTCTGCCCCTCCCACAAGGGTGAGATTTCCCTGCAGTAGTTTGTGTCTCTGCCCCTCCCACAAGGGTGAAATTTCCCTGCAGTAGTTTATGTCTCTGCCCCTCCCACAATTCTGAGATTTCTTTACAGTAGTTTGTGCCCCCCCCCCCAATTGCTTTTGTCCCTGCCCCTCCCATACTGGTGAGATTCCCTCCCAGTAGTTTGTTTCTGCTTCTTCCACAATGGTAAAATCCCCCCCCCCTTAGATTGTGTCTCTGCCCCTCCCACACGGGTGAGATTCTCTCCCAGTAGTTTGTTTCAGCCCCTCCAACAATGGTGAACCCCCCCCCCCCCAGTAGCTTGTGTCTGTGCCCCTCCCACAATGGTGAAATTTCAATGTAGCAGTTTGTGTCTCTGCCCCTCCCACAATAGTGAGATTTCTCCACAGTAGTTTGTGTCTCCGCCCCTCCCACAATAGTGAGATTTCTCCCCAGTAGTTTGTGTCTCTCTGCCCCTCCCACAATAGTGAGATTTCTCCCCAGTAGTTTGTGTCTCTGCCCCTCCCACAATAGTGAGATTTCTCCCCAGTAGTTTGTGTCTCCGCCCCTCCCACAATAGTGAGATTTCTCCCCAGTAGTTTGTGTCTCCGCCCCTCCCACAATAGTGAGATTTCTCCCCAGTAGTTTGTGTCTCTCTGCCCCTCCCACAATAGTGAGATTTCTCCCCAGTAGTTTGTGTCTCCGCCCCTCCCACAATAGTGAGATTTCTCCCCAGTAGTTTGTGTCTCTCTGCCCCTCCCACAATAGTGAGATTTCTCCCCAGTAGTTTGTGTCTCTCTGCCCCTCCCACAATAGTGAGATTTCTCCCCAGTAGTTTGTGTCGCTGCCCCTCCCACAATAGTGAGATTTCTCCCCAGTAGTTTGTGTCTCTCTGCCCCTCCCACAATAGTGAGATTTCTCCCCAGTAGTTTGTGTCTCCGCCCCTCCCACAATAGTGAGATTTCTCCCCAGTAGTTTGTGTCTCTCTGCCCCTCCCACAATAGTGAGATTTCTCCCCAGTAGTTTGTGTCTCCACCCCTCCCACAATAGTGAGATTTCTCCCCAGTAGTTTGTGTCTCTGCCCCTCCCACAAATGGTAAGATTTCCTTGCAGTAATTAGGCAAGATTTTCCCCATAGTATTCTCCACTGCTCCCACGACGTCGGTGTCTCCCAGCGTGACAAGTCATTTATTAATAAAGATCCCATTACAGTAGTGTGACGCCCTTCACTTAGATTACAATGGCCTCAGTAATTGGACAGGACTGGCAGTCCTGCTTTGAATATCTGAATACTGAGATATCAGATGTGGGTGGGATTTGATAATAGCTTGCCAACAACCAAATGAATGGCCCATCAATTCTGGGTGGAGTTCTCCTTTAAATGGACAGTCAACCCAAAACTTGCACTTCCTCCACAGCTTTGGAGTGCTTATGTTTTATTTTCTCATGCTGTACTGAGCTTCCTCGCTGCTCCTTCTAAGTATTCTATTATACCCATATTAGGCCAGGGTCGTGACACCCACATCCCCTCTGATTCACGCACCTTGTGCTGAGGACACCAGCGAGCTCACCTATAGCGTGGCGCTGTTTATGGGATGACTATATATGGTAAAAATACTACAATGGTGAATCAGCAGCTGACTTCTCGTCTGCCGGCTTCCTGGTTGAGGAAACCCTGACAGTTACCGAACGCCAAGCTGCTTTGTTCAGCCGGAAGGAGATTGGTAGAGGGTGCAATACGACCTAAAGGGGCCCCCTACCCTACCTCCATCAAGGCTTCTGCTGGGTATGTGAAGGCAACCCACCGCCAATGACATGCAGCAGTTCAATAATTTAGATAACCGCTTCAGCCCCAGAAGAATTTACCCCCTTCCTGACCAGAGCACTTTTTGCGATGCGGCACTGCGTCGCTTTAACTGACAATTGCGCGGTTGTGCGACATGGCTCCCAAACAAAATTAAAGTATTTTTTTTCCCCACAAATAGATTTTTCTTTTGGTGGTATTTGATCACCTCTGCGGTTTTTATTTTTTGTGCTATAAATGAAAAAATAGCGACAATTTTGAAAAAAGCACATTATTTTTTACTTTTTGCTATAATAAATATCTGCAAAAAATATTAAAATATTTTGATTTTCTTTCCTCAGTTTAGCTCGATACGTATTCTACTACATATTTTTGATTAAAAAAAAATCGTAGTAAGCGTTTATTGATTGGTTTGCACAAAAGTTATAGCATCTACAAAATAGGGGATAGTTTTATGGCATTTTTATTGATAATTTTTTTTTTCAACTAGTAATGGCGGCGATCACTGATTTTTATCGTGACTGCGACATTATGGCGGACACATCGGACAATTTTGACACATTTTTTGGGAGCACTGGCATTAATACAGCGATCAATGCTAAAAAATTGCATTGATTGCTGTAAAAATGTCACTGGCATCGAAGGGGGTTAACCACTAGGTGGTGCTGTAGGGGTTAAGTGTGTCCTAGGGAGTGATTCTAACTGTGGGGGGGGGGCTTTGTGTGACACGTCACTGATCACCGATCCCGATTACAGGGAGCTGTGATCAGTGTGAGTGTCATTAGGTATAATGGGGAGATGCTTTACATTAGCATCTCCCCGTTCTTCCTCACTGTGAGACGATCACGGGTATCCCCATGGACATCGGGATACAGTGGGGAAGAGTAAGGCTCCATTCACACCAATGCGTTTTTTTTTTTTCATGCTTTTTGCAGAAACGCAGGACAATTATTTTTAACATCAATGCATTTTTGTGCCTCTGCGTCTTTTTGGAAAGGGTCAGGGATTCGCTTTTTTTGCTTCAATAGACTTCAATGGAGAAGCTGTAGAAAATGGCATTTTTACCACGATTTGTGTTTTTAAATCTGCCAACAAGCGCAGACAGCTGCCTACAGTGTGATTATTTTGGTTACTTGGGGAGCCACAGTCCGGTCTGAATAATGTGTCTGGGTTTCAGTTTGCCTGAAACCTAGACACATGATTCAGAACCCAAACTGTCCGGGTGAATCTCGAGCAGGTGGCAACCCTACCCGCCGTTCCATAGAAGCCCGCTGCCGCCGGAGCCCGCAGCCCGCAACCCTCCGAAGCCCGCAACCCGCCGCTGCCCACCGATACCCTGCCGCTGGCGCCGGAGCCTGCAACCCACCGCTTCCCGCTGAAGCCCGCAACCTGCCCACTGGGGCCTGCTGGTATAAGTGCGGGACGGGGTGCTGAGATGCCATGACCAATGGGGGGGGGGGTTGTTTGCCACCCCCCAAAAAAAAAAAACACCGGCTGCTACTGCAATGGAGACACTAGTTCTGGTCAGCTGGGGGTGCCCAAAGAATTCCTTTCATTTGCAGGGATTTCCTCCCACTTCCTGTTTGGCTATGGGACAGGAAGTGAAGGGAAATTTCCGCAATGGGACACAGATGGCAAAACAAATTCTAGCAGGAGTTATAGCCCTCCTTTTCTCTATCCAAAATGAAAAAAAAAAAAAAGTTTTGCCCATAGTTCTACTTTAAGGCAAAGTTTACAGCTACAGGTGTGTTTTTAGTGTGTTCCCAAGCGTTGTGTATAGGGCTGGCAATTCATTTCAATGGGCTGCCCTACGTGCGACTGAGAAACGCAGAGAACAAATCCCTGACTCCCCGCACCAAGTGGCACGGTGCTGCGGAACCATGTGATTTGGCACATGTGAAAAAGGCGTGCATTGCAGGTGTGCGGGGTGCTAATGTGCCATTAGGGCAGTGCATTCCTCTGGGTGTCTGGAAAGCGTGCGATTTTTGCACCCGATCCCAACACGCATAGACGCTCGCCTAGCCTAACTCAATATTAAACTCCTCAAAATGGAAACATTTCTTTATTAATTTATTTTATCGTTTTTGTTTTTTTTAAATGAAGTTGCTGGCAGCGGGATGAGCAGAGCGCCCTGCACAGGAGCAGATAAAGAAACATTTTTCAGAATTTTTTTTCTCCCCCTAAAATAACTTTAATCTTGAGGAAGCGGCTGCCGTGTGCGGTCTAAGCATCGGCCCTCCCTTGATGGATTTTACCAACACCGACTCCAGCCAAAGCAGAAACATCACTATTGTGTGCACTAGGGATGTATCGGTGCCGATACCAAGTACTCGTGAAAATGCTCCTGATACGGATACTTTGCCGTGCGATTTGTGTCCATACAAAATGAATGGGCGCAAATCACACTGCAAAGAATTGCACTGACATTTAAACAGGAATGTGGTGCGATTCCTGTCTGAATTATTATTATTATTATTTCAGCGCCATCAATTTACACAGCGCTTTACATATACATTGTACATTCACATCAGTCCCTGCCCTCAAGGAGCTTACAATCTAAGGTTCCTAACTCACATTTATATAATAGGGACAATTTAGGCAGAGGCCAATTAGCTGACCAGCATGTCTTTGGGGTGTGGGAGGAGGCCGGGGTGCCCGGAGGAAGCCCACATGGGCACAGGGAGGACATGCACACTCCGGGCAGGTAGTTTTGAGGTTGGGATTTGAACCAGCAACCGTTTTTACTGCTAATCTAGAGTGCTACCCACTACACCACTGTGCCGCCCCCCACACTGCTCCTGCATGAACCACGTGAACAGGATCGGTGGGGAAATTGCATGCGATTCGGATAGGAACCGCACCACATTCTTTTCAAATCCCATGAAAATCTTTGCAGTGCGATTTTCATCCATTCATTTTGTATGGAAAAAAATCGCACCGCTAAGTATTGGTACTCGGTATCGGTGAGTACTTGACCGAAAGTATCGGTACTCGTACTCACCAATAAAAATCTGGTGTCGGTGCATCCCTGGCACGCCGGCACACTCTTTGGATCTCCAGATGTGAATTATTCCCATCTGAACTCCCTGTTCCTTCGGAATGTGGTCATTGCAGCGATGGATGGTGTCACCCTCTGGATTATTAACTATTGGGGAGTCCAGATGTGACACCAGAGGGAGGGGCAGAGACACAAACAGCTGTGTGCGGATTACTGATCCAACCATTGTCCGGTAAAAGCGGATTATCAGCGGAGTCAGAACTGCCGGGCCATTTATTTTATTTCTCCATCATAAATAAAGCTGTTTCAGGCTTCTTAGCTCTCATTAGTGCAGGGCATGGAGCCTTTTGAGTGGTAGTCAGCAAACGGGTTAAACAGGATAATCATTTACGTGGTGGAGCCGGAGGAAAAGGAAACAATAAGCCCCCCTCTGAAAGGTCATCAAGCTCAACATTATCTAAAACATTCAAGAAGCTCTTCACCTAATCACTATATTCTCATGTAAACTGTTTAGACTTTTTTAAAGCAGTATTTAAACCAAAAGCAAACATTCATTATATTGCACCTTATCATTGCAGCTTATTCTTAGATGTGATGGCTGCATTTGTTTTCATTTTTAGTTTTTCTTTTATTTTCACCTGGTGATCCTGCCAGTAAGTCTGTTGGTTTTCAACAGAACAAACTCTCCTACAGACAGTGGCGGCTGGTGTTCAATATTTTTTTGGGGGGAGGGGGTGGCAAACAAACCTCCACTCACACCCCCCAGACTGCCCCACCCACTCGCACCACCCCTGACACCCTCCCAACTCGCACCGCCACCCCCCCCACACTCGCACGCCCCACGGACTCCCAGCCCCTCCCCCCCCACTCGCACCAGCCCTGACACCCCACCTCCCCATGGGTGATGGACGAGAAGGCGTCCTTACTTTAGGAAATGAGGAGGGGTAGGGCTGCTGCTCCTCGCTCCAGCAGAGGGAAGAACCAGGGCTTCTCCTCCCGGCCAAACAAGAAGTGGGTTCTGAGAGAAGCAGGAAGACATTAGCAAATATGAATTTGCTATTGCCATGCTAAAAGTGGATGGGCTCGGGGCACAGAGCTCTGTGCCCTGAGCCCACCCTTTCTGAAGCCAATCAGATCCAGCTGTAATCACGTGCTTCAAAAAAAAATAACCCCACATAGAAATCCATGTGTCCGGCGCCCTACGTGGAGATTAGGGGCCGGGCGCATGGATTGTGGGCGGTGCCCGTGCACCCCTAATGGATGGCCGCCTGCCACTGCCTACAGACATAGCAGTTACAAGATTGAGACAAACCATTTGCCACCGACAGGGGTGCTTACAATGATCCGCTTTTATTCATTCATGTAAAACCTTTATCTCTAAAGAAAAAATAAATGTTTGCTGTAACTGATCAGTCCCCTCCTTTAATGATTGGTACGCTTCAATGTAATACGGTTTTGGGTTTAATATCACTCTAAATCTGAAGCTTTAATTCGATTATTCACAGATGATCCTGTCATGATCCATAGTACAGGGGTCAGTAGTGTGCAACACACACAGTGCAGGGGTCAGGAGTGAGTAACGCACACAGTGCAGGGGTCAGGAGTGAGTAACGCACACAGTGCAAATGTCAGCAGTGCAAAATAAAGTGCAGGGTACAGGAGTGCATAATGTAAAGAGTACAGGAGTCATGATTGCATATCGCACAGAATGCAGGGGTCAGTAGTGCATATCACACAGAGCATAAGTCAGGAGTATGTACTGCGCAAAATGCAAAAGTCAGTAGTTTGTTAAGTGCTTAGTTGGGAAGAGCTTAGTGTAGGGGTCAGGGGTTTATAAGACACACAGTGTCAGCAGTGTAAAGAGCTCAGGGGACAGAAGTGCATATTTCAAAAAGTGCAGCGGTCAGGTGTGTTTAATGCACGGGGTGCAGGGGTTGGGAGTTTGTATTACACAAAATGCAAGTGTTAGGAGAATATGTAAATCAGAGCAGTGAGTGCAGGTGTCAGAAGTGTGCAATGAACAGAGTACAGGGTTCAGGATTTGATAATGTAAAGAGTTCAGCAGTCAGAAGTACATGTTACAAAAAGTGCAGGGGTCAGGAGGTCTACTGCAAAAAATGCAAGGGTCAGGGGTATGTAAAGCACAGAGTGTGGAGGTAAGGAGAGCTTAATGCACAGGGTGTAGGGATCATGGGTTCATAATGCACACATGGCAGGTGTCAGTAGTGTGCAATGAACAGAGTACAGGGTTCAAGAGTGCATCATGTAAAGAGATCAGGGATCAGAAGTGCATATAGCACAAAAAGCAGTGATCAGGCATGTACAATGCACAGGGGTCAGGAGTGTGTATTGCACACAGGGCCGGTGCTTGACTATTTTGCGCCCTAGGCACCCAGGGGGCAGGGGAAGAGGGGGGTGTTATTAGTCTTCCCTAGGGCTGCGCGGCTGACTAAAATAGGATCAGAGAGTGGACTGGTTCAGAGACATTGTTCCCGCCTCCTCAGCTGTCCTCGGGTCCACCTCCTCCGCTGTCCTCGGGCCCACCTCCTCCGCTGTCCTCGTGCCCACCTCCTCCTCCGCTGTCCTCGGGCCCACCTCCTCCGCTGTCCTCGTGCCCACCTCCTCTGCTTTCTCTTGAGAGTCAGTCAGCGCCCCAGCCCTGTGTAGGACGCCTTGTGTTCCCCAGGTCAGGATAATGGGGAAGTCAGCAGCCATGGCTGTGGCTGCACCCCCTAGTCAGCAGTGCGCCCAGGTGGCTGCCTAGTTTACCAAGCGGGAGTGCCGACCTTGATTGCACAAAATGCAAGGGTCAGGAGTATGTGAAGCACAAAGCGCAGAGGTAAGGAGAGATTATCACACAGGGTGCAGGGGTCAGGGGTATATAGTGCACAGAATGCAGGGGTCAGGAGAGCATAATGCACAGGCCAGTGTTCATTATATAGCGTGCAGGGGCCCAAACTCTTTTCCTGCTGTGCACATCTCCCCCCCCCCCCCCCCCCCGCGCTCCCTGAAGTCCACATACCAGGCCTCTTATATGGTGGAGTTTCAGAGTGAGGGAAAACCCTTCCTTCAGCCAGGTCATGTGACAGATCAGAGCCTCTGAGGTCTGACAGCTGGACTGGGGTCTGCTGGAGACTGCTGTGTAAATGGCACTGCAACTTTCGCAGTATCACCACCCAGGGCACCATGCCAGGGATGCAGGGCACATGCCTGAGTGCCTGACACTAGCAATGCCATGTGATACATTGTTTGCAGAATAGGCTAGATGCCTTCCAGTTAGGGTTTGCATCTACTTTAATAATAACCTATTTATGTATTTTGGATAAAGCGATAAGTTGGGTCCGGTGGCTCCGGATAGGTCAGGTGTGCTCTGCAGGAGGACGGAGCGGACAGAGTGGTCTGCGATTCCCCCCCCCCGCACATCAAATGACATTTTTCTGCACTGATGCACAAGGCCCAGAATGTGGAACAGACGCCCCGCTGCTCTCTCCGGGCCGCACATTAGGGGATTCAGGCGTGAGATGAGATGAGGTCACTCTGATGCAAACACAAAGGCATGCTGAGCGATCCTCCATCCCGATAGATGAGTACGGCACACGCCCTGATAGAGCAACCCCACCGAATGGGGTCTCATAGATCCTATATGGAAGGGATTATAGGCCTATAACACTATGAGGCTGCTTTCAAAAAAAATAAAATAAAAAACAGACAAACTGACCATACATGCTGCAATCTAGTTGTACAACCCCCGAACAATCTCCTGTATTCCCACTATACAGTCGATGCTGTGATTTATGATCGATTTAAATACCAGGGCTTAAAAATGATTGCATGCCGATTTGCTTATCAAATGACTCGGCACACACAGATACTTCCACGCAATCGATCAATCCCCATCAGCAGTTAAAAATTTGCAGAGAAACAATTTCTTTGTAGAATCAATAAACACGTATAATCGCGTTCTTTGATGTTTATCAGATTCTACATACAGCTGATAAGACAAGATTTCATACATTTCAGGACCGGTCAGTCGAGTTGTGTCGACACAGTCAAAAATGATTGATTGGTTGATTGATTGATGGTTGGGTGAAGCCTATTAGGCGCTCAGAATGTGTGCGATTCAATGCGTCTTGTTGCATTAATTGGCTGGTCGAATAGTCTTATCAATACATGGATGGTCACCAATAGACTTATAAAACGATATACATACCTCCCAACTTTCTCAGATGGGAATGAGGGACACCTACTAGCAACGGTATGTCGGCACAGGACACACCCCCTGCCACCAGGGATGCTGTTAGAAATCATGGGGCCCAATACAGCATATCTGACAGCCCCCCCACCCGGCAGAAAGTGACTGAGGACATAGGTTTATCAGCCCCTTTCTCTGTAGCCTTCGCTGCACAGATGAATGAATAGGAATGGCTCTGAAGCTTCCTGTTCATTCACAAACTGAAGCATAGTGAACGCAGTTTACTATGCTTATGATGATGAATGGACACGAGTGATTGGTACCAATTGCTCACTATGTTCATTCAGAAAAAGAACTGGCTAATAAATTACACATTTACCGGCCCATAGCTTCCAACTGTCCCTGATTTCAAGGGACTGTCCCTGATTTGGAGCAAAGAAAATTGTACTTGAAAAAATGATTGGTTAAACCCACAAGGGCTTTTTTACCTCTACTATTCCTTTTATCTTGGCTTTTGGCATTTAAAAATGCAGCAATTTAGAAATCGGAGGAAAGGTTTAGCTCTGGGAAACAGTTTTTGATAGATAAGTAGTGAATGTTATATACATCTATATAGATCAGACCAAAATGAGGGACAAATGAGGAGGAATGAGGGACAGAGGGACATTCTGCTCCAAATCAGGGACAGCTATGAGTACAATGTGTGGCCTGCCTAAACAGTCCATTCAATTATTATTCTATCAGGCGGCTCCTTCTTTTGCATGTTGGTAGAATCTTCAATGAGATGGTAATCAGATTAGAATGTACAGTATATATACAATATCTGCAACAAAACTGTCAGTTCAAATCAGCTAAATTAATTTCACATTCATCAAAACAGATTTACAGTATCTCACAAAAGTCAGTACACCCCTCAGATTTTTGTAAATCTTTTATTATATCTTTTCATGTGACAACACTGAAGAAATGACACTTTGCTACAATGTAAAGTAGTGAGTGTACAGCTTGTATAACAGTGTAAATTTGCTGTCCCCTCAACTTAAAATGTCTAAACCGCTGGAAACAAAAGTGAGTACAACCCTAAGTGTAAATTTCCAAATTGGGCACAATTAGCCATTTTCCCTCCCCGGTGTCATGTGACTCGTTAGTGTTACAAGGTCTCAGGTGTGAATGGGGCCTAGGCTATAAGAAGATTGAAAAGACCCTGAAACTGAGCTGCAGCACGGTGGCCAAAACCATACAGAGGATTAACAGGACAGGTTCCACTCAGAACAGGCCTCACAATGGTCCACCAAAGAAGTTGAGGTCACGTGCTCAGCATCATATCCAGAGGTTGTCTTTGGGAAATAGACGTATGAGTGCTGCCAGCATTGCTGCAGAGGTTGAAGGAGTGGGGGGTCAGCCTGCAGACTAAGGACATGAATTACTGGAACCATGTCCTGTGTTCTGATGAGACCAAGATAAACTTATTTGGTTCAGATGGTGACAAGCGTGTGTGGGGGCAACCAGGTGAGGAGGACAAAGACAAGTGTGTCTTGCCTACAGTCAAGCATGGTGGTGGGAGCAGGGCCGCTGTTAAAAATCATGGGGCCCCGTACAGTCTACCTGGCGGGGCCCCCCACATAAGCCTGAACCTGAGCACTCCTCCCTCTAACCCGTGGACTGTGTACAATGGAGAAATGCAGGGTTTAATATACATATACTATATATTAACGGAATAGAAAGTACAGAAGGGAAAATACTTTCACTCTGGGCACGGTGAATACCCACAATATTTTAGATATGTGGGAGAGCAGTATGCAGTATGGCCAACTTTATGCTCAGAGCCCAGGCCCAGTCTCTACCTCCACCTAACATCCCCCAACTTCACAAGTACCTGGTCCTGCTGGCTTCTTTTATCTGGGGTCCTCATGCAGTGCTTCTCCTGGGGTGGGGGGCATGGGCATCCGCAGCAGGGGGCAAGGGGGGTCAAGTGCCCCCCCCTGGAATCCCAACAGATGTATTGCAATGTAAAAGATGTACATTCTCTAGGCTGTATGGGCCTGGAACACAGCTGCCAGAGTAACTTCCAATACAAAGTGAAGATGAATTATCTGTTATATAACACATATGTATTACCAGTGGAAAGATTTTCATGAGATTGTCGAAAAGGGGCGGAGCATGAGTGGCCTTGAAATGATGCCCCCCCTTGGAAAAAATTCTGCGGACACCCATGGTGGGGGGGGGCTTGGATCCTCTGGATCTGGGAGCGTGGGGACCGGCCAGAAGCTGAGCTCCTCTAAAACCTCTGCTCCTTCCTCCCGGGCACAAAGTTGGACAGCCGGAAGCAGAAAGCAAAGTATTTAAACACTTTCGGGAGTAATCTGCAGCCATATGTCCAGACAATTACATTACACAAGTCCCGGCCGGCGTATCGATATAGAAGAGACTGGGACTTGTGCAATGTACTGTATGTAATAGTCTGGACATACGGTTGCAGATTACTCCCAAAAGTGTTTAAATAATTTGCTTTCTGCTTCCTCCCAAGCACACTACATGGGACCCTAGCTCAGGATTAGTATAGTCCCTATAATGTGGGAGTCCCCCCTCTGCCTCTGGGCCCCCCTATAGGGCAGGGCCCAGTACAGGAGGGCTGGTGGTCCCCCCCTATCAGCGGCCCTGGGTGGGAGTGTCATGGTCTGGGGCTACATGAGTACTGTCAGCACTTGGGAGCTACAGATCATTGAGGGAACCATGAATGCCAACATGTGAGCATGATCCCCTCCCTTCAGAGACTGGGCCTCAGGGCAGTATTCCAACATGATAACGACCCCAAACACACCTCCAAGATGACCACTGCCTTACTAAAGAAGCTGAGGGTAAAGGTGATGGACTGGCCAAGCATGTCTCCAGACCTAAACCCTATTGAGCATCTGTGGGACATCTTCAAATGGAAGGTGGAGGAGCGCAAGGTCTCCAACATCCACCAGCTCTGTGATGTCATCATGGAGGAGGGGAAGAGGACTCCAGTGCCAACCTGTGAAGCTCTGGTGACCTCCATGTCCAAGAGGGTTAAGGCAGTGCTGGAAAATAATGGTGGCCACACAAAATATTGACACTTTGGGCCAAAGTTGGACATTTTCTCCTAGGGGTGTACTGACTTTTGTTGCCAGCGGTTTAGACATTAATGGCTGTGTGTTGAGTTATTTTGAGGGGACAGCAAATTTACACTGTTATACAAGCTGTACACTCACTACTTTACATTGTAGCAAAGTGTAATTTCTTCAGTGTTGTCACATGAAAAGATAGAATAAAATATTTACAAAAATTTGAGGGGTGTACTCACTTTTGTGATATACTGTAGATCGATAAAGCCTGACCCCTGCCAGCATGCTGCAGAGAAGAATCCTTCCTCTTAATGTGGAAGCAGTAGTCTCTCTGCAGAGATCCTACATTCCCTCCGCAGAGTCATAGCTAGAGCTTTCCAATCAGTAGGGTGCATGAGCATTGCAGTTTAGAGGGCTGTAGCGCTGACTCAGCAGCGGGTACATTGGACTTCTGCAGAGAGACCACTGCTTTCAGATGGAGAGCAAGGGTCCTTCTCTGTAGCATATTGGCAGGGGATGGGCTTTTCTACTCAAGCTGCTTTATAAAATGAAACCAAATGTAGGACTGTAAGAACCTCCCCCTTTTATTTTTATGTTTATTTTTTTTTTGTGCACCTAGGATGTATTTAGTTGATATAAAGAGGGACTTACGGAATAACTAAACCCACAACAGTAAAATCAGTGTGTATATGCAGTAAAGCATACTTGTTATACTCGCTGTGAAACCTAAGGGGTTAGTCCTGCGTAATGTGTAAAAAGGCTGTTTGATTCTGTCTTCTCGGATCCTCCCCTTCTTCCACTGTCCCTAATCCATCTCCTGATAGTACAGAGCCTTGTAGTCACTCTGTACATGCTCAGTTTGGTGTGTATGGCTAAAGAGTTTTTTTTTTCTTTTCTTGGGAGGGTGCATGTGATCAGCACAGGGCCAATCGGCACTATCCAGACAGAGAGTCAGGGGTCCTGCGGCCTCATAGGACAATCAGGGGAGAATGAAAACTCTTCCTACAAGCTTTGACCAGACACTGATAGAAGTCACAATACTACTATATACTGCTGATGAGAAAAGGTATTTAGCAGTTTATATTTACTAAAATGATTGCATTTCCATGTTCTGTTTACTGTGGGAGACCAGATATAGTGAATGCAGGGTCCGGGGTTTAGTAACACTTTTTAAAGCAGACATTCGCCCTAAACTAAGGTTGCACCGATACCAGTTTTCAGCTAGTACAAGTACAGATTTGGGCGATTTGAGCCCATACAAAATGATGAATGATTGCATGCAATCTGGAAAAGAATGCAGTGCGATTCCTGTCCGGCTCATGTGTGAACCCAGGCTGAAGTCACTATGATAAGCCTGAATTTATACAGGAGTGGTGCGGAATACCGCATGCAATTTGGATCGGAATCGCACCGCTTTGCTGTTCAAATCACATGCGGTTGTTTGCAGTTACGATTTGAACCCATTCATTTTGTATGGGCTCAAATCGCACCGCAAAGGTATCGGTTTTTGGTATCGGTGCAACCCTACCCTAACCCTAACTTTCTCTTGCGCTTCCTCCCCCCCCTCCTCTTTTCCAATTGGATATATTTATTATTATTTTTTAGGTTTATTGTTCTTTAAAACAGCACTTTTCTCCTAGGCCACAATGATGTCCCATCCACTTCCTGGAGGCAGAAAGTTAAAAGAATAAAACATTTTAATACAAAAAAAAAAATAAGAATAGGATGTGAAGTGCGTGGCTTAGTTATGAAGGATTTAGTACAGGACAAGTCCAGATATAAAACTTTTGGGTTGCAGATATACGTTTGTTTTTTTTTGTTTTTTATTATTATTATTATTTATTTTATTTATTTATTATTTATTTTTGTCGCTAATACAGGCCAGATATTAAACTTTAGGGTTGCCAATATACGTTTTTTATTTATTTATTTCTTCTTCTTCTTCTTCTTCTTCTTCTTCTTCTTATTATTATTATTATTATTAATAATAATAATAATAATAATAATTTTTTTGTGTCGGTAATACAAGCTTTTGGGATTGAGTTATGAAGGATTTAGTACAGGTCCAGATATAAAACTTTTGGGTTGCCGATATACTTTTTTTATTATTATTATAATTTTTTTTTTTTTGGGTCGCTAATACAGGCTTTTGGGATTGAGCGACCCAGGAGTGTCCCTTTAGCCCCGACAGTTCCCTGTACCGTGCACGGAGCTCACCATGTATGTCGGGATTGCGGGACCAGATTGCGCATCCCATAAACAGGAGTTCTTATGTCACACCCGTCAGAAACAACATCTGAATTTACACTCAAACTGTATGTGGGGAGGGGGGGGGGGGGCATCGCTGCATCCTGTCAGCCGATCTGGAAATTACAGATTTGTGTCACTCCGCCCACGGCGTTTGATTGTTGTGAACATTTTTGTGAAGGTATTTGTGAAGTAGAATTCCACCTTTGAGGCTCAACAACAACAAAAAAAACATAAATACCATTTTCATCGCCATGCTATTTTTCTTTCTTTCCCATTTTTTTTCGCTTGTCTTTTCCCTGTAAGAAAAAAGAAATCTGATTTCAGTTGGGATTCTGTCTACCGTTTTATCCGTAAACCGCAGCGATGGAATTGTCACCGATAAAACCTCTGTCAGCTGCTCCCTTTAAAAGTGAACAAGTCACCAAAATCTGCAGAACAAATATGTTCAAGGATGAGGCGCTAGTGATGTTCAGTGAATCAAAAAAATTCAAATAATGAAAATATAGCGAGCTTTAAAGTCAAATGTGATTTGGGATTTATTACATACAGACTTTTAACCACCTTAAGACCGATGCCCCTTTTTTACATGTGGTGTTTACAAGTTAAAAACATTTTTTTTGCTAGAAAATTACTTAGAACCCCCAAACATTATAAATGTTTTTTTTCTAACATCCTAGAGAATAAAATGGCGGTTGTTGCAATACTTTCTGTCGCACCATTTTTGCGCAGCGGTCTTACAAGCTCACAAAAAAAACGACACTAGCCCAATTTTTTTTTTTATATTGTGAAAGATAATGTTACGCCGAGTAAATTGATACCCAACATGTCACGATTCAAAACAGCACCCGCTGGTGGAATGGCAACAAACTTTTACCCTTAAGCCGCGTACACACGTAGCCGTCTGTCCGACGTACTTAGTCTGGCGGACGTCCGCCAAACTGTCCGTCGGAATTTTCAAACGGGCTACTTGCCCACACACGGCACTTTTTCAGCGGACTAATACGGCGTACTAAGGCCGCCGTACTTTAGAAATGAACGGACTCGCCCACACACGCGGAGGAAAGTCCGCTCATTTCAAACGCGTCTCCAGGTAGGCGGGGCCCGCGAAGGAGACGTCGCTGGCCCCGCCGCCTGGTATGGACTTAAAGGGGAACCCCCAACGCCGAAAAAAATCGGCATGGGGGTCCCCCCAAGTCCACAACAGACCCTTGTCCGAGCACGCTACCCGGCCGCCAGGAAAGGGGGGTGAGCGAGCAACCCCCCCCCCCCCTCCTGAGCCGTACCAGGCCGCGTGCCCTCAACATGGGGGGGTGCCTTGTTGACTCGACGCTCTCTCCGGCCACAATGCCAGGGACACGCTGCGCGGCCACTTATATAGGGACAAGGGGCGGTGTCACATAGCTTTATGTCACATGGGTTGGTGTCACATGATGACCCCGCCCCCTTACGATGTCACAGTCCCCATGTGACATCAACCCATGTGACCAACCCATGTGACATAAAGCCATGTGACACCGCCCCTTGTCCCTATATAAGTGGCCGCGCAGCGCGTCCCTGGCATTGTGGCCGGAGAGAGCGTCGAGTCAACATCTCCAGGAGAAGAAGGAGAAGAAGAAGAAGAGCGAAAGGCGGCAGCGGCGACAGAAGACCGGGCCACTGCCTGTAAAAGAGCTATAAGAAGGCGCGGTGGCGCGGCAGAAGAACCGAAGAGGGGGACAAGACCCCCGAAGTCGGGAGAAGAGGCCGGCGGCGAGGAAGAAAGCCGGACTCCTCCGCTAGCAAAAGAGCTACAAGAAGATAGCGGAGGAGTCCGGCGAGAAGACCCCCGAAGACGGAAGACCCCCGGAGCTGTGCAATAAAGTATTTTATTTCGTGTGTTGTGTTTTTTTTGTACTTTTATTTTACAGGTGAATGGGTAGGGGTACATTGTACCCCATACTCATTCACATAGGGTGGGGGGCCGGCTCCCGGATTCCGATAAGCCCCCCGCCCGCAGACCCCGACAACCAACGGCCAGGGTTGTCGGGAAGAGGCCCTTGTCCTCGTCAACATGGGGACAAGGTGCTTTGGGGTGGGGGGGCCGCGCGGCCCCCCCCTTCCCCAAAGCACCCCCCCATGTTGAGGGCACGCGGCCTGGTACGGCTCAGGAGGGGGGGGCGCTCGCTCGCCCCCCTTTCCTGGCCGGCCGGGTAGCGTGCTCGGACAAGGGTCTGTTGTGGACTTGGGGGGACCCCCATGCCGATTTTTTTCGGCGTTGGGATTCCCCTTTAAGTCCATACCAGGCGGCGGGGCCAGCGACGTCTCCTTCGCGGGCCCTGCCTACCTGGAGACCCGCTCAAAATGAGCGGACTTTTCTCCGGGCGGGAAAAGTCCGCTCATTTCAAAAGTACGGCGGACTTGCATACACACGGCTGGATTGTCCGCCGAAATGCGAGTACGGCGTGCAAATTTTTGTGCAAACCGAAATTCTAAGTCCGCCGTACTGTCAGGGCAAAAAAGTATGCCGGAGGCTACACACAGGGGGATTGTTTGGCGGACTTGAGTTTGCCGGACTTTTCCACCGGATTGTTTGATCGTGTGTACGCGGCATTAAAATTCTCCATAGGCGTCAAAAATACTACCGGTTGCATGTTTTACGTTACAGAGGAGGTCTAGGGCTAGAGTTATTGCTCTCGCTCTACCGGTCGTGGCGATACCTCACGTGTGGTTTCAACACCGTTTTTATATGCGGGCGCTACTTGCGTATGCATTTGCTTCTGCATGCGAGCTCGGCGGGATGGGGCGCATTTAAAAAAAAAAAAAAATTATATTTATATTCGCTTTTATTTTTAATTTTTAAAAAAATTGTGTCACTTGTATTCCTATTACAAGGAATGTAAACATCCCTTGTAATAGAAAAAAAGCATGACAGGACCGCTTAAGTATAAGATCTGGGGTCAAAAAGACCTCACATCTCATATTTGTAAATGCAAAAAGAAAAAAAAAAAAATTTTGAAAAAATTACAGCAAAAAAATGTGCCATTGAGACGTATGGGCGGAAGTGACGTTTTGACCTAGCTTCCGCCCTGCTATGGTATGGAGACGGGTGGGGGCCATCTTCCCGTCACTAGTCTCCATACCTTGCAAGGAGACAGACGTGATTGCCGCTTACCGGCAGCGGCGGAGGGCACCGAATCGTGGCGGGAGAGGGGGGGGGCCCACTCTCGCCGCCGATAAAAGTGATCTCGTGGCGAATACGCTGCAGAGACCACTTTTATCTTGTAGCCGGCCGAACGCAGGGATACTGGGGTTATGCTAGCTGCTGCCATAACAATGATATCCGTCCCCAAAGTAGGGACGTACATCGGCGTGCGTCGGACTGCAAGTGGTTAAGCTTGCTATATTTTGAATATTTGTATTTTTTTTTTGCTTCACTGAACATCACTAGCGCCTTGTCCTTTTAATATATTTTTTCCGCGTATGATATATGTTTTTCATTTACGATTATTATAACATGAAATGTTATTTATTTGTATAACACTACGCCAATTAATATTTTTAAGTTGTTTCTGCACATATGAGAGTGTCATCAGATGTGAGCAGCTGTTCACGTAAATAATTTATTGAGTTCAGTGTATTAATAGCAGCTCTTAGGTTTATTGGTTACATGATTATTTCCGTGTGTGTGTGTGTGTGTGTGTGTGTGTGTGTGTGTGTGTGTGTGTGTGTGTGTGTGTGTGTGTGTGTGTGTGTGTGTGTGTGTGTGTGTGTGTGTGTGTGTGTGTGTGTGTGTGTGTGTGTGTGGCTTATAAAGGCGCACGACGGCCTTAAAGTGGTTGTAAAGTCTATTTGTTTTTCTTATTAAAATAATAAATTTGTCATACTTACCTGCTCTGTGTAATAGTATTGCACAGAGTGGCCCCAGTCCTACTCTTCTTGTGTCCCCTGCCAGTAATCTTGGCTCCACCTCTTCTGTTCTTTTGTGTCTGCCCCCATGTAGCTGATTGACAGTCTCAGCTCTGTTCCTTCCAATCAGCTTTCAGAGCTCTCCTCACTGAGCTCCGCACTGTGTAACTTTCACTCTCAATTAACTTTTTTTTTTGAAAGCTCAGACAAGTTTTATAAATTCTGTGCTTTGAATGGAAGTAGAGAAGACTGCAGATAAAGAGGTACAACTTATGTGAGGATTTTTTTAATCTCTGTGTATCGCATGAGGAATGTCACTTCACTGGGTCTATGGAAGGGTTTACAACCACTTTAAGTTAAACAACCTTTAGACTTTAGAACAATTTTAGGCTACATTGACACCAGCGATCAAGGCCGGTTGCGACCTGAAGCTACGGGAATTTTCTGAATCCTGCTGCAGCTCTCTGCGGCTAGTTACGGCTGCCGGCCCCATTCACCATAATAAGGGTTGGCCAGCAGCCACATCTATTCATGGCTGTCTGCACAGCCAGTATTACCTGTGTTGGCCGCTGCTAAACGCATTTTGTGAGCATCCCGCAGCGATCGCCACAGGTAATACTGGCTGCAAATAGCTGCGGCCCCCAGGGACCCGTCATTATGGTGAACAGGTATGGTGACAGCACATAGTCACTGAGAGTCGCAGCAGGAAATGTTTTTCTTCGCTGTTTATTTACAATTATGCATTTGAGACATTTTCATGACTTTTACTTATAAACACCTAAAGAATATTTGATATAATGGGGGATTTACTAAACCTGGAGGACAAAGAACCTGGTGCAGCTGGGCATAGGAACCACAAAGCTGAACTCCAGGTATGGATTTTATTGCATAGTTACATTGTTCCGGCTTGGGGCACTATTCCTCCCACAGACACCACTGATGGGGCACTATTCCTCCCACAGACACCAATGATGGGGCACTATTCCTCCCACAGACACCAATGATGGGGCACTATTCCTCCCACTGACACCAATGATGGGGCACTATTCCTCCCACTGACACCAATGATGGGGCACTATTCCTCCCACTGACACCAATGATGGGGCACTATTCCTCCCACTGACACCAATGATGGGGCACTATTCTTCCCACTGACACCAATGATGGAGCACTATTCCTCCCACTGACACCAATGATGGAGCACTATTCCTCCCACTGACACCAATGATGGGGCACTATTCCTCCCACTGACACCAATGATGGGTCACTATTCCTCCCACTGACACCAATGATGGAGCACTATTTCCCCCACTGACACTGATGATGAAACTCTGTTTCTTCTACTGACACCAGTAATGAGGTGCTATCTCTTCTGTTGACACCAATAATGGGTCACTATTCCTTCCACTGACACCAATGATGGGTCACTATTTCTTCCACTGACACCAATGATGGGTCACTATTGCTTCCACTGACTCCAATGATGGGGCACTATTCCTCCTACTGATATCAGTGATAGGACATTATTCCTCCCACTGATACCAATGATGGAGCACTATTCCATTCATAATGGGGCATTATTCCACTGACACCAATGATGGGACACTACTCCTCCCACTGACACCAATGATAGGACACAGTTCCTCTTCATACTGACCACCACGCCTGAGACATTGTTCACTCCAACTGACACTGTGACATTTGCTACTTCTACTGGCCATGGTCTGGCCCCCGTAAAGTCAGAAGGTTTTTTTTTGTTTTTTTTAGAAAATTTGGAGACCTGTGCTCTAGAACCTGATATGGAAAAAAAAAATGGAAGCTGACCATTGCCAACCTCTATCTGAAAACATTATTTGCCTGATTATCATGCTAATCCCACGCCTTCAACACCTGAGATACGTGTTGTTGCAATTTGATGCACATTGTATGATTTCACTCACAGGAGCCTCCTCTCCCACAAACAATCAGAGCGGGTGAACTACAGGCTGCTGTGCCAAGCAGAGATGGAACGCTGAGACTGGGTGTGAATGGTCCCACCAGCTGGGAGCAAAGTACATCCCCGGGTGCTGTCCTCAGGTGACATGTGTCACTGCTTCCGTCAGAAGAGTATGACATAATTGTGAGACTGCAGGGTTTTTCTTTTCCCTGTTATACCCAATAAAGACCAGATCTTTTCTCTGACACTTTTTAATTACAAGTTTAAATCAGTATTTTTTGCTAAAAAAAATATTTTATTATTATTATTCATGATTTATATAACGCCAACAATTTCCGCAGCGCTTTAGAATATAACCCCAAACATTATATTTTTTTTTAGCAGAGACCCTAGGGAATAAAATGGCGATTGTTGCAATTTTTTTATGTCACACGGCATTTGTGCACCATTTTTTCAAGTGCAATTTTTTGGGGAAAAATACAGTTTAATTAATAAAAAAATATTTGTAAAATATGAAAGATGACGTTACACTGAGTAAATAGATACCTAACATTGAAATTGTGCACACTGGAGGAATGACAAATTACGGTACTGCCTGGTGAGGTACATATACTTACATAGTTGGTAAGGTTGAATAAAGACACCAGTCCATCCAGTTCAACCTGAGTGTCTACAATTGTCCCTATCCCTGTACATTGCACACTCACATCAGTCCCTACCCTCAGGGAGCCCATGATCCAAGGTCCCCATTCATATACTAGGGTAAATTTTGGACAGAAGCCAATTAACCTACCTGCATGTCTTTGGAGTATGGGAGGAAACCGGAGTACCCAAAGGAAACCCACGCAGGCACAGGGAGAACATGCAAACTCCAGGCAGGTAGTGTCGTGGTTGAGGATTCGAACTAGCGACCCTTCTTACTGCTAGGTGAGAGTGCTAACCACTACACCACTGTGCTGCCCAACAACATGACAGGCTAGAACCAGGCCTGATTGGATGTTTGGGTATCGGCCCTCTCGAAGCCAATCAGCGGGAGTGCTGGGCCGGCTGAGGAGTCTGGGAGGGGGTACTTAAGCAGGTGTGGGTCACGTGTCCGGGGTTCCAGAGTTGTTCCAGAGACCCATGTGGTCTGTTCTGGTTCCAAGCCTGGGGTAGCCCCGTGAGGGGTCCCGGTCACGGGGTGTTTGACATCCCGCAACATGTTCCTGTCAGTGGCCCCTGGTAGACCTGCTTGGTCTGGGGTCCCTACCTCCGTCTGTTCCAGAGTCTTGGAACCTGCTGGTAACTGAGGGAGGAGTCAAGGTGTCCGGGTGTGCTCTCGGCTTGGATAGGCACCGCAGCTCGTGGAAGGATGGACTCTTCGGAGGAGGGCCGGCAAGTGGCATCCTGAGAAGTGCCTGGTTACTGAGTTGGGAAGGAGATTGCTGAGTTCACACATTTCCAGTACCTCAAAGGAAGCGGGAAACGTTCCAGGTACGGTTGGGAAAAAGGTTCCTGTTTATCTTCAGTTGATTGTTCAAGTTTTGAGTCAACGTGCTGACTGCCATGATCTCTGGCTAGAGGTCTGTTCAGCCTTGAAGTGCCCAGCTGCGAGTGGCTACTCTCTGGGTGGAAGTAGAGACTTTGTTAAACCTGCAGTTCAAGGTGCCTGAGTTCTTCACCTGTGCCTTCTGTTCCCTAAGAGACTGTGTTTTGTGAAAGTTCTACTGCAAAATAAAACCTTTTGAAAGGACTTTATCTGTGTCAGTGTACAAGTCATTGGGTATCAACCCTGGGAACCCCTAGATGCTGAAGAGCAGGCCAAGAGAAGGTAACCGGTAAGAACATCAAGTCAAGGCCGTCCTGCAACGGGTTATGGCCGCTACACAAAAGCAAATATAAATGAATAGTAGTGGTAACTAAGCACTTGTGGGTTTAACCAATCTTTTTTTTTTGTACAATTCTCCTTTAAGGGGGCGTGGCAAGGGGTGTGTCCTATGCCTGCATACTTTTTCTGATAGGTGTCTTTCATTCCCATCTCAAAAATTTGTAAGGTATGATGTTGCAGTCTGATTACTGGAGGTAGGGCCGGTGCTACCACTAGGCAAACTAGGCAGCCGCCTAGGGCGCATTGTTGCCTAGGGCGCCTGGCCCCTGGTGTTCCTACTCTCTTCTCTTCTGCAGCAAGCAACTAATTCTCAGCAGGCAGCCGCCGCTCCTTTCGCACATAATGCCAGAGGCACAGCAGTGGCGGGGGACTGTGTCTGTGTCCCGACTCCGGAATGAATGGAAGCAAGACAACATTCATTGATGGGCGCTGGTGAGGCCGCATTTGATGGGCGCTGGTGAGGCTGCATTTGATGGGCACTTCATTAAAAAGGTGGAGTATACATGGGCAGGGCAAAGGGGGTGGAGTCAGGGGTGGAGCCGGGGGGCGGCAAAATGATCCTTGCACCAGCTCTGACAGGAGACTGAGGAAATGCTCCCCCTGCCTGCAGCAGACTGATGACATTGTCTCAGCCTAGGAAAGCCACTGACTGGAGCTCAAAGACGGCTTTTTAATGATAAAAGGTGTAGTTTTTCTGGAGAATGAGCCTGTTACTGTATATTGTGACATGTCAGGAAACTATTGAAGTCCCTTCCCCTGCCGCTGTGTTCAATTTAGAGATCCATTGCACAAATTAGTGCATACTGAGCTCTGCACCTTTGTCTCATTTTATTTCTCAGGGTGTATTTTTGCTGCCTGTGGTATATATTGCTGTGGTGTGTGGGGAAGTGAAGTCACACACATTACACAACCCCCCCCCCCCCCCACTCCCCAGTTCCCCTTTGAATGTGCTATTTTCTACTATTATTATTGGCTGTCCAGCACCCCTCCCTGCCAACCCAACCCTCCGCAGGAGGTCAGCGGGCATCTCAGATACCATATATCGATAGATTGATTCTTCTGGGTGTGCTATCATTGGCCCTGCAGATACTTTTTTTTTTTTTTGAAAAAAGAATAGCAGTTATTTTCAATGATGTCAACATTTCTAATTTAAAGGGAAATTGTACAACGGGGTCAGCACCAAATACACCATATGGCCAAAAGTACAGTGCCTTGAAAAAGTATTCATACCCCTTGAAATTTTCCACATTTTGTCATGCTACAACCAAAAACGTAAATGTATTTTATTGGGATTTTATGTGATAGACCAACACAAAGTGGGCACATAATTGTTAAGTGGAAGGAAAATGACAAATGGTTTATCAAATGTTTTTACAAATGAATATGTGAAGTGTGGGGTGCATTTGTATTCAGCCCCCTTTACTCTGATACCCCTAACTAAAATTTTGTGGAACTGACTGCGATCGGACGTCACCTAATTAGTAAATGGAGTCCACCTGTGTGTAATTTAATCTCAGCATAAATACATCTGTTCTGTGATGCCCTCAGAGGTTTGTTAGAGAACCTTAGTCAACAAACAGCATCATGAAGGCCAAGGAACACACCAGACAGGTCAGGGATAAAGTTGTGGAGAAGTTTAAAGCAGGGTTAGGTTATAAAAAAAAAAATATCCCAAGCTTTGAACATCTCACGGAGCTCTGTTCAATACATCATCCGAAAATGGAAAGAGTATGGCACAACCACAAACCTACCAAGACATGGCCGTCCACCTAAACTGACAGGCTGGGCAAGGAGAACATCAGAGAAGAGCCAAGAGGCCCATGGTAACTCTGGAGGAGCTGCAGAGATCCACAGCTCAGGTGGGAGAATCTGTCCACAGGACAACTATTAGTCGTGCTCTCCACAAATCTGACCTTTATGGAAGAGTGGCAAGAAGAAAGTCATTGGTGAAAGAAAGCCATGGGTCCCGTTTGCAGTTTGCGAGAAGCCATGTGGGGGACACAGCAAACATCTGGAAGAAGGTGCTCTGGTCAGATGAGACCAAAACGTAACCTCTTGGCCTAAAAGCAAAACGGTATATGTGGCGGAAAACTAACACTGCACATCACTCTGAACATCCCATCCCCACCGTGAGAAACATGGTGGTGGCAGCATCATATTGTGGGGATGCTTTTCTTTAGCAGGGACAGGGAAGCTGGTCAGAGATGATGGGAAGATGGATGGAGCCGAATACAGGGCAATCTTAGAAGAAAACCTGTTAGAGTCTGCAAAAGACTTGAGACTGGGGCGGAGGTTCACCTTCCAGCAGGACAATGACCCTAAATATACAGCCAGAGCTACAATGGAATGGTTTAGATCAAAGCATATTCATGTGTTAGAATGGCCCAGTCAAAGTCCAGACCTAAATCCAATTGAGAATCTTTTGCAAGACTTGAAAATTGCTGTTCACAGACGCTTCCCATCCAATCTGACAGAGCTTGAGCTATGTTGAAGAATTGGCAAAAATGTCCCTCTCTAGATGTGCAAAGCTGGTAGAGACATCCCCAAAAAGATTTGAAGCTGTAATTGGAACAAAAGGCGGTTCTACAAAGTTTTGACTCAGGGGGGCACCATATAAATGTACCCCACACTTATCACATATGTATTTGTTAAACATTTGGAAAACCATTTATCATTTTCCTTCCACTTCAATTATGTGCCACTTTGTGTTGGTCTATCGCAGGGGTCTTGAATTAAAGTTCAAGGAGGTCCGGTCGCTAAAATTTTCTTCGAGCCGAGTTCCAAATCTCAAGTCATCATTCGTCCCCATCATATAAGGTTCCCCATCACAGTGCCCCCTTACATAGGGTGTCCTTGTCAGAGTGCCCCCTTAGAGTAGTTATCACTATAAGAGTGCCGTCTTACATCAGGTGTCCCTACATCAGGTGTGCCTATCAGAGGGCCCCTTTACATCAGATGTCCCTATCACAGTGCCACCGTATATCAGGTATTCATGTCATTGTTCCCTTACATCAGATGTCCCCATATGTTTCCCCTTAACATAAATTGTGCCCATCAGAGTACCCATCAGTGTTGCTCTTAAAATAAAATATGGCCATCAGAGTTCCCTATAACATAAAATGTGCCCATCAACATGCTACTTATTTTATGTTAAGGGTCATGTTGATGGACATGTTTTATGTTAAGGGGCACTCTGATGGCCATATTTTATTTTAAGAGCAACACTGATGGGCATATTTTATGTTAAGGGCCACGCAGATGGCCATATTTTGTTGTACCTATCAGAGTCCCCCTTAACATAAAATATGCCCATCAGCATGACCCTTAACATGAAATATACCCATCAGCATGACCCTTAATATAAACTAAGCTTGCATGCTGATGGGCACATTTTATGTTAAGTGGCACTCTGATGGGTACACCAAAATATGCCCATCTGCGTGCCCCTGAAAATAAAATGTGCCTATCAGTGTTGCTCTTAAAATAGAATGTGGCCGTCAGAGTCCCCCTTAACATAAAATAAGTAGAATGCTGATGGGCACAATTTGTTAAGGGGCACTCTGGTGGGCACAACAAATTATGCCCATAAGTGTGCCCCTTAACAAAATATGGCCATCAGAGTGCCCCTTAAAAAATGATGGTCATCAGTGTGCAGCTTAGGAAAAATGTGCCCCACGTACCTAAAGCTCAGTCACAGAGCCGGAGTTTGCGGCCCCGGAAGGAAGGGGGGCGAAGATGGATGCTCCCTGGCCATTGGGACAACGGTTGAAAGGTTGCGAGCACTGAACTTATTCTCTCTGGAGAAGAGACGCATGAGAGGGGATATGATTTCAATATGCAAATACCGTACTGGTGACCCCACAATAGGGAGAAAACTTTTTCACGGAAGGGAATTTAACAAGACTTGAGGCCATTCATTGAAATTAGAAGAAAAGAGGTTTAACCCTAAACTACGTAGAGGGTTCTTTACTGTAAGAGTAGCAAGGATGTGTAATTCCCTTCCACAGGCGGTGGTCCCAGCTGGGGGCATGGATAGTTTCAAGAAACTATTAGATAAGCACCTGAACGACTGCAACATAGAGGGATATACAATGTAATACTGACATATAATCACACACATAGGTTGAACTTGATGGACTTGTGTCTTTTTTTCAACCTCATTTACTATGTAATTTAAAGTTCATGTGTGTAAACGCTGGCGTCCCAATACTTTTGGTAATGTAGTGTGTACTGTAACAACCTTCATATGGATCTGATGTGTTCATTTATTGTCTTAAAACCTGGCTTCTATAAGCAGGCTAGTAAGCACCAAGAACACCCTCAAAATGCCACCTGGCTATGAGCCGAGTTATTATGCTCTACACGGATGTACGCTCTTTGAACCCCTGTGGCACCATGTTATTGTCAGCCTGGTATGGTTGGTACTTTCAATTGTCTGGTGAGCGTTCACCCTTCACTAATGACTGCATTGAACATATGTTGTGTGACATCACCCACCCCGGGGTGTAACATTCATCGCTGTTCCCCTTACAGGTCCCCATATCACATCTGTCACCCACAATGATCAGAGCCAGTAAAAGCCGTCACTGAAGACCCTCTTTGTCCGTCCGCAGTCTCGTTATGATCCCTGAGACATCTGTTTACAGGCTGCCAATCCATACATTGATATGACGGATATGACCGCTCAATAACTTTGCAAGTTTCCATTAATAAATTCCTGACATAATATACAGGAACAGTATTATTTCTGAGAAAAGGTCCACCTTTTAACAATAAGTCTTCCTTGACCTCAAGCCCGGTGATGTTGCTCAGGCTAAGGTGATGTTATCAGTCTGCTGCAGGCAGGAGGAAGCCTTTTCTCAGTCCCCCCCCCCCCCCGGGACGGTGTCAGTAGGGCAGAGGACGGTGTCAGTAGAGCAGTGGATGGTGTCAGTAGAGCAGTGGATGGTGTCCGTAGGGCAGAGGACGGTGTCAGTAGGGCAGATGACGTTGTCAGTAGGGCAGAGGACGGTGTCAGTAGGGCAGATGACGTTGTCAGTAGGGCAGAGGACGGTGTCAGTAGGGCAGAGGACAGTGTCAGTAGGGCAGTGGACGTTGTCAGTAGGGCAGAGGATGGTGTCAGTAGAGCAGAGGACGGTTTCAGTAGAGCAGTGGACGGTGTCAGTAGGGCAGTGGACGGTGTCAGTAGGGCAGAGGACGGTGTCAGTAGAGCAGTGGATGGTGTCAGTAGAGCAGAGGACGGTGTCAGTAGAGCAGTGGATGGTGTCCGTAGGGCAGAGGATGGTGTCAGTAGGGCAGATGACGTTGTCAGTAGGGCAGAGGACGGTGTCCGTAGGGCAGAGGACGGTGTCAGTAGGGCAGATGACGTTGTCAGTAGGGCAGAGGACGGTGTCAGTAGGGCAGAGGACAGTGTCAGTAGGGCAGTGGACGTTGTCAGTAGGGCAGAGGATGGTGTCAGTAGAGCAGAGGACGGTGTCAGTAGAGCAGTGGACGGTGTCAGTAGGGCAGTGGACGGTGTCAGTAGGGCAGAGGACGGTGTCAGTAGGGCAGAGGACGGTGTCAGTAGGGCAGTGGACGGTGTCAGTAGAGCAGAGGACGGTGTCAGTAGGGCAGAGGACGTTGTCAGTAGGGCAGAGGACGTTGTGAGTAGGGCAGTGGATGTTGTCAGCAGTGCAGAGCACAGTGTCAGTAGAGCAGAGGACGGTGTCAGTAGGGCAGAGGACGGTGTCAGTAGAGCAGAGGACGGTGTCAGTAGGGCAGAGGACGTTGTCAGTAGTGCAGTGGACGTTGTCAGTAGAGCAGAGGACAGTGTCAGTAGGGCAGAGGACGTTGTCAGTAGGGCAGAGGACGGTGTCAGTAGAGCAGAGGACAGTGTCAGTAGGGCAGAGGACGTTGTCAGTAGTGCAGTGGACGTTGTCAGTAGAGCAGAGGACAGTGTCAGTAGGGCAGAGGACGTTGTCAGTAGGGCAGAGGACGTTGTCAGTAGGGCAGAGGACATTGTCAGTAGAGCAGAGGATGGTGTCAGTAGAGCAGAGGACGTTGTCAGTAGGGCAGAGGACGTTGTCAGTAGGGCAGAGGACGTTGTCAGTAGAGCAGAGATCGGTGTCAGTAGAGCAGAGGACGGTGTCAGTAGGGCAGTGGACGTTGTCAGTAGTGCAGAGGACGGTATCAGTAGGGCAGTGGACGTTGTCAGTAGAGCAGAGGACGGTGTCAGTAGAGCAGAGGACGGTGTCAGTAGGGCAGAAGACGGTGTCAGTAGGGCAGAGGACAGTGTCAGTGGAGCAGAGGACGGTGTCAGTAGAGCAGAGGACGGTGTCAGTAGGGCAGAGGACGGTGTCAGTAGGGCAGTGGACGGTGTCAGTAGAGCAGAGGACGGTGTCAGTAGGGCAGAGGACGGTGTCAGTAGGGCAGAGGACGGTGTCAGTAAGGCAGAGGACGTTGTCAGTAGGGCAGTGGACGTTGTCAGTAGGGCAGTGGATGTTGTCAGTAGAGCAGAGGATGGTGTCAGTAGGGCAGTGGACGTTGTCAGTAGTGCAGAGGACGGTGTCAGTAGGGCAGAGGACGGTGTCAGTAGGGCAGAGGACGGTGTCAGTAGGGCAGAGGACGGTGTCAGTAGAGCAGTGGATGGTGTCAGTAGAGAAGTGGATGGTGTCAGTAGGGCAGTGGATGGTGTCAGTAGGGCAGAGGACGGTGTCAGTAGAGCAGTGGATGGTGTCAGTAGGGCAGAGGAAGCTGTCAGTAGAGCAGTGGATGGTGTCAGTAGAGAAGTGGATGGTGTCAGTAGTGCAGTGGATGGTGTCAGTAGGGCAGAGGACGGTGTCAGTAGAGCAGTGGACGGTGTCAGTAGGGCAGAGGACGGTGTCAGTAGAGCAGTGGATGGTGTCAGTAGGGCAGAGGATGGTGTCAGTAGAGCAGTGGATGGTGTCTGTAGGGCAGAGGTTGATGTCAGTAGGGCAGAGGACGTTGTCAGTGGGGCAGAGGACGGTGTCAGTAGGGCAGAGGACGGTGTCAGTAGGGCAGAGGACGGTGTCAGTGGGGTAGAGGACGGTGTCAGTAGGGCAGAAGACGGTGTCAGTAGGGCAGAAGACGGTGTCAGTAGGGCAGAGGACGGTGTCAGTAGAGCAGAGGACGGTGTCAGTAAAGCAGTGGACGTTGTCAGTAGGGCAGAGGACGTTGTCAGTAGGGCAGAGAACGGTGTCAGTAGGGCAGAGGACGTTGTCAGCAGGGCAGAGGACGATGTCAGTAGGGCAGAGGACGGTGTCAGTAGGGATTTAGATCAGTGTCAGTAGTTATTATTATTTTATTTTATATGAAGCGGCGGCTCCTGAAGAGCTTGTGCTATGCATTTTTCCAAAGTTAAAGTTTTGCCTAAACTGCAGTTTGGTTTGGGTACAATTGCCTAAATTAGACTTCAGCATCAGTCTGATTGGACCGTGAGATGTTCAGCCTGGCCACAGGGGGCACTGTCTCTTCTGGCAGGCATGGAACTATGGTCTGGTCAGGTGCTTAAAGGGGTTGTAAAGGTAAATGTTTTTTCACCTTAATGCATTCTATGCATTAAGGTGAAAAAACATCTGACACTGCCTGCACCCCCAGCCCCCCCCCCCCTTTTACTTACCTGACCCCTCAAAAGTCCCGCGCTCGTCCCCCGACGTCCTTTCCACCGTTCAGCCTGGCCGCTGATTGGCTGGAGTGGAGGGATGGAAAGCAGCGCAGCCATTGGCTCGCGCTGTTGTCAATCACATCCACTGACGCAGGGGGGGGGGGGCATGGGATACAGCGAGCGGCTAAAGCCGCCGGCTGTATCACGGGAGCGCGCCCGCAGGTGCTTCTCACCATGCGAGGGCGCTCGCATGAACGTGAGAAGTACCTGCGGGAGGAAGCAGAGACAGCCGCCGAGGGACCCCAGAAGAGCAGGTTCGGGGCCACTCTGTGCAAAACGAGCTGCACAGTGGAGGTAAGTATAACATGTTTGTTATTTTTAAAAAATAAAAAAATTCACTTTACAATCCCTTTAAGTTACTGGGCCATCTACCATGGGAACCCCCAGACGTACAACGAGGAAAAAAGGAGGTAACGATAAGCCCAAATCTAACCAGCAGCTCCTTTGGGGGTTAATGCTACATATAAAAAAAAATTACATTTTTTTTATTTTTTACAATGTGTTAGGACCCTCCTCGTCTGTATGCTGGTCCGACAGACCAAATATGACGCAAGGGTATCTATTGGCTACTGGCTATTGAACTTCCTTTTTTAGTCCCGTCTCACGTCATCACGTTCAAAATGAACAGACTTTCGAACGGACTCAGTCTGTTCGTGTGTGGGCAAGTCCATTCGTTCGGAAGGTCCATCGGAACTCTGCCGAAAGTCCGTCGGGAAGGCCGTCGGTTCTAGTCTGCCGGAAAGTCCGATCGTGTGTACGCGGCATTAGAAACACATATTTTATATCTTGTTTCCGGTGAACCTTGAACTCCTTGCTCCTCCCATGATCAGACCGCAACATTGTAATTTTGTAGCAAATTGCAAGATGAAAGGCTGCAGCAGGGACTGACCTGTGTCAGACACTTGTGAACACAACCAGGCTTTAGAATATACACCAACCAGCCATAACATTATGACCACTGACAGATAAAGGGAATATCCTGTTACAATGGCATCTGAAAATTGGTGGGATATATTGGGCAGCAAGTGAACATGTTGTCCATGAAGTTGATGTGGTGAAAGCAGAAAAAAAAAAGGGCATCGCAGTTTGTTGTGTATGGAGCTGTGAAGCCCATGGTGACCCATGTCCACAGCCAAGAGCTTCTACAATGGTCACATGAACATCAGAACTGGACTACAGAGCAATGGAAGAAGGTGGCCTGGTCTGATGAATCATGTTTTATTTTACATCATGTGGACAGAGCACTGCGCCCCCATTCTACTCAGTTGTGTGACAATAGCAAATGAATATTTATTTTCACACTAAATCTCCACTACCCAATCAGGAAGCGGGTCGTGAGACTCGTTTCCCAATTGGCCAAAACGTCAGGCGATCCTTTTGGACTAGCCTGACACCCGATTGGCCAAAGAGGGCCTACTTCCTTTTCAGCCAGGAGAAGAAGCAATGGCCAGGGGGCCACGGCAAGCTTCAGCAGGTGGAGGGGAAGCTTCCTACTCCTGATCACCAGCACCACCTCCTGAGGTAAGGACATGGATGCCATCGACCCATCCTGACGGCGGGGGGGGGGGGGGCTTAGTGCGAGCGAGGGGGCCAGGGACAGCTTCCAGGAGCCTGCACCACCTCAGATTCCCCTCCGTCTCCTGCTTGGTATCTGGGGGGGGGGGGGGGGGGGGGGCCTGCACCACCTTCGATTCCTCTCCGGGGGAAGGGTTTGGCATACCTCCCAACTTTTTGAGATGGGAACAAGGGACACCTATTAGCAAATGTATGTAGGCATAGGACATTTTATATAGAACTACATAGATCAGACCAAAATGAGGGACAAATGAGGAGGCATGAGGGACAGAGGGACTTTGCTCCAAATCAGGGACAGTTGGGAGCTATGAGAACAGGTGTTGAAGGCAGCTCAGCGTGGTAGGTGTAAATGAGCCCTCACCACTCATAACCCCAAACATAGTCGTGGATCTGCCACGAAAAGCCTCTGCCAACAGTGACCCCAATGACCTCTTCTCACCAGCAGGCAAAGGGGCGCCTGCCAACATTTAACGCATTATTAAAGGGGTTGTAAAGGTAAATATTTTTTTACCTTAATGCATTCTATGACAGTGCCGGCGCCCCCAGCCCCCCCCCCCCCGTTTTACTTACCTGACCCCTCGAAAGTCCCGCGCTCGCCCCCGACATCCTCTTCGCCGCTCAGCCTGGCCGCTGATTGGCTAGAGTGGATGGATTGAAAGCATTTGCATTGCAACCATTGGCTCGCGCTGATGTCAATCACATCCAATGACGTGACGCGCCAGGGGCGGGGCCGAGTGATACAGCGAGTGGCTATAGCCGCCGGCTGTATCACGTGAGCGCGCCCGCAGTGCTTCTCACCAATGCGAGGGAGCTCGCATTAACATTAGAAGTACTTGCGGAAGCAGAGACAGCCGCAGAGGGACCCCAGAAGAGCAGGTTTGGGGCCACTCTGTGCAAAACGAGCTGCACAGTGGAGGTAAGTATAACATGTTTGTTATTTAAAAAAAAAAAAAAATTAACTTTACAACCCCTTTAATATCTGAACTCCAAATTATGAAAAGCAAACTTCTGCGTTTCTCAAAATCTGCTTCCTTCCTCCTCTAACTTCCCTCAGATATTTAAAGCATCTTTGATGTCTTACGGTGTAGAAACAGACACTTCTGCTTTCCGCCGATCAGGCGATTAGCGGGCGTGGTCGTATTGTGCGTTGTTTTAAATGACCCGTTCTATCTAACGTCAGAAATATATCATCTCCTTTCTTTGTTTTTTCTCTCCCGGAGCTTTCATCTCAAAGCTGCAACAATTTGCTTCGCACATAAAAAAAAAATGAAGTTAACGGCGCGGCTCGACGCACACTACAAATGAAATGTCAGTTACCTCATTTTATGACGGCGGAATATTTTTTTAATTTTATTTGCGTTTTATTGATGGGCGTGAAGTTGTGGATTAACCTATCGAACGCTGAAATGGCTCGCCCGTACCCTTGCCGCCGCCGCCACATGAGTTAATGCAATATAGATTTGTTGTGGATCAATAGCTGCCAATTGCACTGGGCGCCCCCCCCCCCCCCACCAGATATTACCGCTGTAAAAATTGAATTCCCTTTAAAATGCAAATGTCGCCGGGCTTGTATTGTGCGCTGACCCGTGCGAAATTGATCAGCGTTATTTAAAGGCCTGATAAAAGTCGTAGACGGGAGACAGTTCTGATTACATCTCATGAATCATAGAAATATTTTCATGGGTCTCATTGAGTTGTTTAGGACGTCATTTGGCTTGATAGATGGCTGCATGTCGGTGAGCTGCAACATAATTCAGTATTTTATGGTTTAAAAGACCGCCAAATGTGATACACAAAAAATATGACAAAGATCACTCAAATTTAGTTGTACCACTTCCAGGCCGGTGTTTTTTTTTTTTTTTTATAAAATTCTTTATTTTCATAGAAATCATGATAGAATTATCAAAAGCATTTATCACCCCACTATAACATCACTTTGACATTACCATCTATCTATATCACAACCCCATTACCTTATCATTCTGCATTATCTTAAGCAAGTATTAAAGCGGGAGTCCGCCGGGAGTCCGCGTTTTTTTTTTTTAAAAGCCAGCAGCTACAAATACTGCAGCTGCTGACTTTTAAAATAGTGACACTTACCTGTCCAGCGCGCCCGCGATGTCGGCACCCAAAGCCGATCTCTCGATCGTCTCTCGGGTGCTGCCGCCGCCAACTTGGGTATGGGAATCAGGAAGTGGAGCCTTTCGGCTTCATTTCCCGGTCCCCTACTGCGCATGCGCGAGTCGCGCTGCGCAATAAGGATGGACCCGCTGCCTCTGGGATCTGTGTGTTTCCCAGCAGGCAGCGGGGGACTTTCGGAAAGGGGCGTAATCTACGCTCCTTTCCGCAGAGAGCTATCCCGGAAGTGGGTGCAGATACCTGTACTGTACAGGTACCTGCACCCCCCTCCCCCCTGAAAGATGCCAATTGTGGCGCCGGAGGGGGGGAGGAATCCAATGAGCAGAAGGTCCACTTTAGGGTGGACCTCCGCTTTAATTTCCTCAAAATATCCATTGTGATCAATTCTATAGCAGAACATGACTTCTCTTTTTCTTTGACCATGAGAACCTCATGTTAATAACAAAAAAAAAATAATAAGGGGAAAAAAAAAAAAAAGCCTTCACTCCCACTCTGGCCGGGTGTTTTCTGACATCTTTTGTTTACAAATATTACATTTTTTGTAACAATCAATATTTTTTGCTAGAAAATTACCCCTCCAAACATTAGGCTTGGTTATACACTATAATACCAAAAGTATTGTGACACATGCCTTTACATGCACATGAACTTTAACGACATCCCAGTCTTGTGCCCCATACAAGAGAAGAAAATAAAAAGACAAAACCGCGCTGTCTAAAAAAACACAACCGCAATTAGCTGCCTGCACGATGGAAAATCTATGTGGTAAAAGCAATATGAAGTAATGGTCAAGTGCGGCGCTGTTAATGAAATATAGGTAAAGTGCTACAACCAATAAAAGACTGTATGCAATAACAAACTATCTGTATAAATATATATACTGTGATAATCCTAATAAACAAAGTATCTGTGTAAATATAAACAGTGATAGTCATAATATGGGTCTAATTAAAGTGGTTGTAAACCCTTTCAAACCACTTTGACCTACAGGTAAGCCTTGGTCTTGGTCCAAGAAATATCTCCTAAACCTATACGGTTTAGGAGATATTTGCCCGAAGACAGGCACCGCTGTCTACAGCGCTTGCGCCATAGACAGCGGCACGCAGGCGCACTGAGCGCGGCATTTCCAACAACGGAGTTGCCGCGCGTGTCGGCTCCCATGCGCATGCGCGGGAGTGACGTCATCGCGGCTCCGCCGAATGACAGCGGCGGAGCTGCGAGACCCCACCGAAAAGATGGATGCGCCGGACTACAGGGGACAGTGGTGACATCGCTGGCTCCTGTGTCAGGTAAGTGACACATAATGGTCTACTATAGTGATGGACGAACTTCCGACGGGACGTTTCGCGAACGCGAAATGCGAACGGACCCAAACGTTCGCGAAACAGAACGTTCGCCGCGGGCCCCATTGACTTCAATGGGAGGCGAACTTTGCAAACCTTCATGTCGAATTTGCGGCCACGTGGTAATTATTAGGGGGTAAAACGTAGTCCCACCATCTGGACAATGACATAATACATGTATGAGGTGAATTTGGGATCGATAACTACAAGCATTTTTATTTTATTTGGGAAATTGTTCTAACAATTCAGGACTATGGAGCTAATGAAGGCAATGGAGGAGAGGGAAGGTCAGGGACCAGGGTAGGCAAAGAAGAGGGTGCAGGAGATGATCACCAGCAGCGTGACATACCGGAATGACACATGCACCGTGATAGAGGCATCTGACAGCAGCACCGTAATACAGAGCACTGACAGCAGCACCGTGACATACAGCGCTGACAGCAGCACCGTGACATACAGCGCTGACAGCAGCACCGTGACATACAGCGCTGACAGCAGCACCGTGACATACAGCGCTGACAGCAGCACCGTGACATACAGCGCTGACAGCAGCACCGTGACATACAGCGCTGACAGCAGCACCGTGACATACAGCGCTGACAGCAGCACCGTGACATACAGCGCTGACAGCAGCACCGTAAGCAGCCCCAGGAGGAAGTCAGCACAGCACAGGGATGGTGTGATCCCCTCATAATAAGAACCCCCAGGAGGAAGTCAGCACAGCACAGGGATAGTGTGATCCCTTCATAATAAGAACCCCCAGGAGGAAGTCAGCACAGCACAGGGATATCATAAGCAGCCCCAGTAGAAATATGACACCGCTCAACCTCTTCAAAGAGGAGGGTAGGGGCATATAGTACGGTGTGCTTTTTTGGGTCAAGGAAGTGAGCCAAATGAATTAAGAAGGTCTGTGTGCTTGATTAAAAAAATAGTTTATAGACATATACATGGTCTACTGGTCACATGTGTTGAATTCCTCCGAGATCCATGCCTCATTCATTTTTAGAAATGTGAGGTAGTTAACACTGTGGTGAGCTAGGCGAGTACGCTTATCGGTCACAATCCCCCCTGCTGCGCTGAACGTCCTTTCGGACAGGACACTGGATGAGGGGCAAGCCAACAGTTCGATTGCAAATTGGGCAAGCTCTGGCCAGAGGTCAAGCCTGCCCACCCAGTAGTCTAGGGGTTCATCACTCCTCAGAGCGTCCACATCGGCCGTTAACCCAATGTAGTCGGACACCTGACGGTCTAGGCGTTCCCTGATGCTGGATCCGGATGACACCTGTCGATGGGTCGGCTGAAAGAATGACCTCATATCCGAAGTCACCAACACATCTTCAAACCGGCCTCTTCTTGCAGGCGCTGTTGGATTGGTACCCGCAAATCCTTCTCTGGGAGTGGGAATTGCTCCTCTGCCAGCGCACGCAAAAGCAGAATGCAGCATTTCTCGAAGCAAGGCCTGGAAGTGCTGCATTCTGACAGCCCTCTGCGACGGCGGTAACATTTCCGCCATTTTGTGTTTGTACCGGGGGTCTAAGTACGTTGCCACCCAGTACTGGTCCTTGACCCTCATGCTTTTTATACGGGGGTCCCTATTAAAACACTGGAGCATGAAGGCCCCCATTTGCACTAAAGTGGAAGCGGTGTGGTGGCCTGGCTCCTGCTCATCATCCAGGATAATGTCGTCCTCTTCATTCTCCTCTCCCCATCCACGCACAACAGGGATCCCAGAAAGGTTTAAAGCATGCTCTTCTTGCTCCTGCTCATCCGCCCCGGCACCATCCTCCTCTGACTCCTCATCAGACTCCTGTTGTTGACTTGTCTCAGATAGAGTAGCCCCCCCTGGGAATTCATCCAGCATTGCGACTTCCTCATCTTCCCGCTCCTGCTCCTCCACAGCCTGATCAATGACACGACGCAATGCACGCTCCAGAAAGAAGGCATAAGGTACCATGTCACTGATGGCGCCATGGCTGCGACTGACCAGTTTGGTGATCTCCTCAAATGGCCGCAGAAGTCTGCATGTGTCGCGCATGAGCAGCCACTGGCGCGGTGAAAAAAAACCCAGCTCCCCAGAACCGTTTCTTTCGCAGAGTTCATACAGGTAGACGTTAACTGCACGTTTCTGCTGGAGCAGCCTATCAAGCATATAGAAGGTTGAGTTCCATCGCGTCGGGCAATCGCAAATAAGACGTCTGACCGGCAGATGGTGTCGCCGCTGAATGTCAGCAAGGCGAGCCATGGCCGTGTAAGATCTTCTGAAATGGGCCGAGATTTTCCTTGCCTGCCGCAAGATGTCCTGGACCCCAGGGTATTTGACAAGGAATCGCTGCACGACCAAGTTTAAGACGTGTGCCATGCACGGCACGTGCGTGATTTTGCCCTGTTTCAATGCGCTAAGCAGATTGGCACCGTTGTCACACACCACTTTACCAACTGTCAAATTGAGCGGTGTTAGCCACTCATCTGCCTGTGAACGCAAAGCTGAAAGGAGTGCCGGGCCAGTGTGGCTCTTTGCTTCCAGGCACAACAGACGCAGCACGGCATGGCAACGTCTCACCTGGCATGTGGAATAGGTTCTGGGGAGCTTGGGCGGTGCAGTGGAAGAGACGCTAGCAGCGGAAAAGGAGGAGGCAGCTGAGGAGGAGAGGGAGGAGGATGGAGTAGGAGGAGGAGAAGAAGAGTCAGGCCTGCATGCAATCCGTGGCGGTAAAACCAAATCTACACGGGTGCCACGGGTTACATGCTTGACGGCCGTCAGAAGGTTCACCCAGTGGGCAGTAAAACTGATATACCTTCCCTGCCCGTGTTTGCTAGACCACGTGTCTGTGGTCAGATGTATCTTGGCACCGACACTGTGTGCCAGAGATACATTCACTTGCCGCTGAACATGGCCATATAGCTCTGGGATGCCCTTCTCTGAGAAATACTTCCTTCCTGGGACCTTCCATTGTGGTGTTCCAATGGCCACAAATTTGCGAAAGGCCTCCGAGTCCACCAGTTTATATGGCAGTAGTTGGCGGGCTATGAGTTCTGACAAGCCAGCCGCCAACCGTTGGGCAAGAGGGTTATCCGGCATCATCATTTTTTTACGCTCAAACATTAGGCCCACGGAAGCCTGCCTTTTTGCAGAAAAATGTGAGCTTGGCGTGATGGAAGGTGGAGTGGAGGACAATTGTGAGGAGAGAGGAGAAGGAGAAGTAGAAGACGAGGCTGGACGGTGAGAGCCTGCAGTGTGGCTTTGTGTGTTCCGTTGCTCCCACTGGGCTCGGTGATGGCTGCTCATGTGCCTTCTTAAGGCGGTCGTCCCTAGGTGAGTATTGGGCTTACCGCGACTAACGCGTTGACTGCAAAGATTGCAGATGGCAACGCTATTGTCAGCAGCGGACACGTTAAAAAAAGCCCACACTGCGGAGCCATGTGCCGGTGTCCTGGGAGCGCCAGATGTGACCGTACATGGTCGATGACTCGCTCCTGATACATTTGCAGTCTGCTTTGTCCCTGCTGTGCAATGTAAGTCATTGCTGCTTCTCCTCCCTATCTGCTGGTCCATATCTCCCTCTGAACTCCCCTCCTCTTCCTCTCTTGTGGGCACCCACGTGACATCACTAGACACGTCATCATCAACGTCACCTTCCCCACCGCTATAAGTAGAGATCTCGGAGTAGGCAGCAACACCGGGGACCAACCTCCTCCTTGGGCTGATCTGGGTACTGGCGTCAGACTGCTGAGTAGCGCTTGTTGCTACCTCCTCTTCCTGATCCAATACCAAGAGTGGCTGCGCATCAGAAATGTCCTCTTGATATGGATCGGAAAATAATTCCAGTGACTCAAGCGGAAGGTATGTGGTGGTGGTGGTGGTGGTCGTGTTGTTGGTGGTAGTGTCTTTGGGGGTGCACATAGCAGAGAGTGAAGAAGAGGGTGCAGATCGAGAGGATGAGGAGGGTGCAGAAGAGTAAGGCTGAGCGAGCCACTCAACCAAGTCTGGTGCATCCTTTAAAGTAATTGAACGCACCTTCTGCAACTTCCCACTTTGGCTCAAGCCTGTTGCTCCTGCCCTACCCCTACCACCCCTGCGGAAGGGCCTGCCTCTTCCTCTGCATGTCATTTTTTAAATGACCCTGTGACAAAACTCTTAGTCCCTATACCGCTGAAGGACTGCTGCAGTATAGGTGAGCGGTCAGCAGTGGTGCACGTCAACCCTATCTATTGTGGACCTATAGCGGTCCTTACAGAACAGCAGACTGTACCGCACTCAAGCCTATGTACCGTAGCACCCTATACCAAGTTACCAGTCCTTATAAGAACTTTTGTGGAACAAGCAGGTTGTGTGTTAGTGATTAGCAGACTGTACGTCAGTCCCTATACCGCTGAAGGACTGCTGCAGTATAGGGCAGCGGTCAGCAGTGGTGCACGTCAACCCTATCTATTGTGGACCGATAGCGGTCCTTACAGAACAGCAGACTGTACCGCACTCAAGCCTATGTACCGTAGCACCCTATACCAAGTTACCAGTCCTTATAAGAACTTTTGTGGAACAAGCAGGTTGTGTGTTAGTGATTAGCAGACTGTACGTCAGTCCCTATACCGCTGAAGGACTGCTGCAGTATAGGTGAGCGGTCAGCAGTGGTGCACGTCAACCCTATCTATTGTGGACCTATAGCGGTCCTTACAGAACAGCAGACTGTACCGCACTCAAGCCTATGTACCGTAGCACCCTATACCAAGTTACCAGTCCTTATAAGAACTTTTGTGGACCAAGCAGGTTGTGTATTAGTGTTTAGCAGACTGTACGTCAGTCCCTATACCGCTGAAGGACTGCTGCAGTATAGGGCAGCGGTCAGCAGTGGTGCACGTCAACCCTATCTATTGTGGACCGATAGCGGTCCTTACAGAACAGCAGACTGTACCGCACTCAAGCCTATGTACCGTAGCACCCTATACCAAGTTACCAGTCCTTATAAGAACTTTTGTGGAACAAGCAGGTTGTGTGTTAGTGATTAGCAGACTGTACGTCAGTCCCTATACCGCTGAAGGACTGCTGCAGTATAGGGCAGCGGTCAGCAGTGGTGCACGTCAACCCTATCTATTGTGGACCGATAGCGGTCCTTACAGAACAGCAGACTGTACCGCACTCAAGCCTATGTACCGTAGCACCCTATACCAAGTTACCAGTCCTTATAAGAACTTTTGTGGAACAAGCAGGTTGTGTGTTAGTGATTAGCAGACTGTACGTCAGTCCCTATACCGCTGAAGGACTGCTGCAGTATAGGTGAGCGGTCAGCAGTGGTGCACGTCAACCCTATCTATTGTGGACCTATAGCGGTCCTTACAGAACAGCAGACTGTACCGCACTCAAGCCTATGTACCGTAGCACCCTATACCAAGTTACCAGTCCTTATAAGAACTTTTGTGGAACAAGCAGGTTGTGTGTTAGTGATTAGCAGACTGTACGTCAGTCCCTATACCGCTGAAGGACTGCTGCAGTATAGGGCAGCGGTCAGCAGTGGTGCACGTCAACCCTATCTATTGTGGACCGATAGCGGTCCTTACAGAACAGCAGACTGTACCGCACTCAAGCCTATGTACCGTAGCACCCTATACCAAGTTACCAGTCCTTATAAGAACTTTTGTGGAACAAGCAGGTTGTGTGTTAGTGATTAGCAGACTGTACGTCAGTCCCTATACCGCTGAAGGACTGCTGCAGTATAGGTGAGCGGTCAGCAGTGGTGCACGTCAACCCTATCTATTGTGGACCTATAGCGGTCCTTACAGAACAGCAGACTGTACCGCACTCAAGCCTATGTACCGTAGCACCCTATACCAAGTTACCAGTCCTTATAAGAACTTTTGTGGACCAAGCAGGTTGTGTATTAGTGTTTAGCAGACTGTACGTCAGTCCCTATACCGCTGAAGGACTGCTGCAGTATAGGGCAGCGGTCAGCAGTGGTGCACGTCAACCCTATCTATTGTGGACCGATAGCGGTCCTTACAGAACAGCAGACTGTACCGCACTCAAGCCTATGTACCGTAGCACCCTATACCAAGTTACCAGTCCTTATAAGAACTTTTGTGGAACAAGCAGGTTGTGTGTTAGTGATTAGCAGACTGTACGTCAGTCCCTATACCGCTGAAGGACTGCTGCAGTATAGGTGAGCGGTCAGCAGTGGTGCACGTCAACCCTATCTATTGTGGACCTATAGCGGTCCTTACAGAACAGCAGACTGTACCGCACTCAAGCCTATGTACCGTAGCACCCTATACCAAGTTACCAGTCCTTATAAGAACTTTTGTGGAACAAGCAGGTTGTGTGTTAGTGATTAGCAGACTGTACGTCAGTCCCTATACCGCTGAAGGACTGCTGCAGTATAGGGCAGCGGTCAGCAGTGGTGCACGTCAACCCTATCTATTGTGGACCGATAGCGGTCCTTACAGAACAGCAGACTGTACCGCACTCAAGCCTATGTACCGTAGCACCCTATACCAAGTTACCAGTCCTTATAAGAACTTTTGTGGACCAAGCAGGTTGTGTATTAGTGTTTAGCAGACTGTACGTCAGTCCCTATACCGCTGAAGGACTGCTGCAGTATAGGGCAGCGGTCAGCAGTGGTGCACGTCAACCCTATCTATTGTGGACCGATAGCGGTCCTTACAGAACAGCAGACTGTACCGCACTCAAGCCTATGTACCGTAGCACCCTATACCAAGTTACCAGTCCTTATAAGAACTTTTGTGGACCAAGCAGGTTGTGTATTAGTGTTTAGCAGACTGTACGTCAGTCCCTATACCGCTGAAGGACTGCTGCAGTATAGGGCAGCGGTCAGCAGTGGTGCACGTCAACCCTATCTATTGTGGACCGATAGCGGTCCTTACAGAACAGCAGACTGTACCGCACTCAAGCCTATGTACCGTAGCACCCTATACCAAGTTACCAGTCCTTATAAGAACTTTTGTGGAACAAGTGAGTTGTGAATGTTTAGCAGACTGCAGCAGAAGGGCAGCAGTCAAGTATAATATCCTTTCTATATTTGGAAGAAAGAATATTATACATGTACAAGCCTATTACTGTACCACTGATACCAGTCCTGAAAAGAACCTTTGTGGAACTAATAATAACAGCAAGTCTTTAAAATTACCCTCACTGCCTGACAACACTGCTTCCTTCCTGTCCCTATACAAATTGGCAAAAAAAGAGAACGATTAGTGGTTACTGGAACAGCTCTTTTGTGGACCTTGATAGTAACAGCTAATGATGATGATGATGATGATGATGATGAAAGACTAATCTGGCTGTCCCTGTAGCATACACCGTCCTTTCCCTTTCTCTAAACTAACAAAAGACACTCAGGCTGCTGCAAGAATCAGCAGCACAGCAAACCTATCAACACCTAACACCTATACCAGTCCTGAAAAGAACTTTTGTGTACCAAATAGCTAGTGGTTTATCTCTCCCTACTCCACACAGGAACCTGTCCCTATCGTAACAGAAGAAAGAATGTAAAATGGCCACCGGATCGGGTGTATTTATAGGTTAGGGGGAATGTACAAGTGTCCATGTGCTGTCATGTCTCAATTGGCTGTCCTGTATCACATGATAAACGTGTCACCAAAGGTTAAAGTTCTTGTATACATTAAACACGTAAGTCCGCCGCGGCGAACGACGGAAAAAGGCGTTCGAACGTGCGGACCGCGAATGTCGGAAATTCGCCGCGAAACGACCGCCGGGCGAACCGTTCGGCCATCACTAGTCTACTATGCGATGCATAGTAGTCCATTATGCTTTGCCTTTGCAGGGAATGAAAGAGGAAGTAAACCCATCAGGGTTTACTTCCTCTTTAAACAATAGTCAATAATGATATATGTTGTACAAAGAATATTACGTCCCATCTATACACAGACAATCCAAATAGGTGTTGTAAAAACTCAAAAAGTGGGTGGTGACACTAAAACTATCCACCGAAATGAAAGCAATGGTGCAAAAAAATAAAAAAAAATAAAAATCCTATAAGTCCACGAAGAGTCCAAAGAGTGTCGTAGATACTGGAAAGACAAGTGATTTGTCTGAAGATAACCACCACCTTATGGAATGAGGCTTACCGGAAGCGATGGACCCAACTAGGCTTATGCCCACTGAGTCATTAGGGCTTAACGGTGTAATCACACCTGGAGATATTATATCTCCGAACTTCCATACACATCAGACGTTTGAATTAGACTCTTCCATATGTGGATTGTAAAGGGATCTGAAATATAGTAGCCAGGTATACACAGCATTGGTGCAAGGATTTTTGACACCCTAGGTGAAACCTAATTTTGCCGCCCCCATTGACTCCATCCCATTTGCCCATGTGACAGAAGGCATCACTATACAGGAAGCATTGGCTCTTCTTCCTGTAGTGCTGGCTCCAGTGCTGCGCTGCAGCTCTCATTACACTACCGCTCGGGCTGAGTTAGTTACATGCTGCAGCCTGCAGAGCATGCAGATGTGGAGGGAAACCAGCGGCCGGGCGCCCCTAGGCAGCAGTGCACCCTAGGCGGCTGCCTAGTTTGCCTAGTGGTAGCACCGGCCCTGGGTATGCACTGTGAGTCTCTCCCAGGTTACATATACCAAAAAAGGAGGAAATGGAGCCACATAGTGTATTACCATTATATAAAAAACATTTATTCAATAAAAAATGGGTACTCACGTGTGAGAAGACATAAAAGGCATGTACATTAAAATTCTGGCAACGCAGTGGCGTCAGCAAACCTCTCCCTGTGCCCCATACACACATTCCGACCACAAAATCCGTCGGATTTTTTCCGACGGATTTTGGCCGAAACTTGTGTTGTATGCAAACACGGTCTCACAAAGTTGTCAGAAAATCCGATTGTTCTGAACGAGGTGACGTCAAACACGTACGCCGGGACTATAAACGGGCCAGTAGTCAATATATAAAATGCACATTTTATCTTTCAAAAAGTGTTTCCCAGAGGTAAACCTTTCATCTGATTTCTAAATTGCTGCATTTGTAAACGTCAAAGCCAATATAAAGGAATAGTAGTGGTAAAAATAAAGCACTTGTGGGTTTAACTAATATTTTTTTTTTGTATAATTCTCCTTTAAGGGGGCGTGGCAAGGGGTGTGTCCTATGCCTGCATACATTTGCTAACAGGTGTCCCTCGTTCCCATCTCAAAAAGTTGGGAGGTATGTTGGTGTCACCTGGTGCGGTAAAACATGGTGTCACCCCTCCCCCTCCTGTCATGCCTGCAGGCTAGGTTTTGGGCTGGCAGCACACGGTTATGGGCCACACCCCAAACCAGCCCTTGTAAATGATGCGGTCGGTGTCGGCGCACCGATCCATGCTCTGTCATTGGGTACACCATCGCAGTTGGATATCACTTCCTACTTATCAGTGTCCTCCAGGCCCAGATTGGAATGAAAAATAGGCCAGGGCATTTTAGGGCGAAGCAGCCCATTTTTTTTTTTCTTTCAAACCAAATTACAAATAATGACAACTACCGGTTTCATGTAATACTTACCTGCTCTGTGTAATGGTTTTGCACAGAGCAGCACGGATCCTCCATTTCTTGGTCCCTCCCTGGCGTTACTGGCTTCTCCCCCCCCCCCCGACCAGTGCCTTCTATAGCAATCTGTTTTCTATGGGGGGCACTTGTGTGTGCTCACTCCCGAGCCGCTATCTATGACACACAGAGCCGGGGCTTGGCCCTGCCACCACTCCCTCACTGACTGTGATTGACAGCAGTGGGAGCCATTGGCTCCCGCTGTTGTGTCTCAGCCAATGAGGAGAAGCCCGGGAGAGCCACTGCTCCTATGCACAGCACTGGATTGATCTCAGGTAAGTATTAGGATGGGCTGAAGGGGGAGCAATACACAGAAGTTTTTTTTACCTTCATACATAGAAGGCAAGAAGGTAAAAAAAAAAAACTTCAGTCTTTACAACCACTTTAACTCTTTGGGGTGGGGGAGGTTAATTCATTTACAATGGTATTTGCAATATGCAGTATGGAGGGGGGTTAATGTACTCACTGACACATTAGTCATTAGTGGCAATTAATTAACCCCTTTGTGCTGCGTTAGTGGCACCAGTGTCAGTGTTTATAAACTCTTTCATGCTACAGCATAAAAAGGGTTAACACCGATGGTGCCACCACCACTAATGCAGAGGGGTTAATTAATTGCCATTGGTCACTTATGCGTCAGTGAGTACATTTACCCCCCTCCACGTTGCATATTACAAATACCATTGTAAATTAATTAACCTCCCCCATATACATATACGGTGGGAGTTGCCATCTTGATACCCCTCTTGTACGGATAAAGGCCCTGCCTGGGTATTAGCCACAAGCAGTATACATATCTCCCAACTGTCCCTGATTTCGAGGGACTGTCCCTGATTTGCAACAATGTCCCTCTGTCCCTCATTTGTCCCTCATTTTGGTCTGATCTATATCGTTGTATATAAAATGGACTTTTTATCTTTCAAAAAGTGTTTCCCAGAGCTGAACCTTTCATCTGATTTCTAAATTGCTGCATTTGTAAATTCCAAAAGCCAATATAAAGGAATATTAGTGGTAAAATAAACACTTGTGGGTTTAACCAATCTCTTTTTTTTTTTTTGTACAATTCTCCTTTAAGGGGGTGTGGCAAGGGGTGTGTCCTATTCCGCATACTTTTGGTGATAGGTGTCCCTCATTCCCATCTCAAAAAGTTGGGAGGCATGGGTATAGACCTCCCATGATAGGAGGTCAATGTAAGCTGGTAAGCGTGCGTTCTTTATGGTGGAGGATGCACTTGATTTGCGGTGTTGAATGGTGTTCGTATCACTGGAAGGACACTTTTCATTTTAATTTGGACTTTTCATATTCCTCATCACTGCTTGCACTCTTGGTGTAACACTCATTTTTGATTGTCTATTAAGGACAGTTATTTTAAAGGGCAGCCGGAAAGTATCCACAGCTCTTCACTTTTTCCACATTTTGTTATGTTACAGCCTTATTCCAAAATGGATTAAGTTAATTATGTTCCTCAAAATTCTACAAACAGTACCCCATAATGACAACGTGAAAGAAGTTTGTTTGAATTCTTTGCAAATTTATTAAAAATAAAAGACGAAAAAAATTGTACATAAGTATTCACAGCCTTTGCTCAATACTTTGGTGAAGCCCCTTTGGCACCAATTACAGCCTCAAGTCTTTTGGAGTATGATGCTACAAGCTCGGCACACCTATTTTTGGGCAGTTTCTCACATTCTTCTTTGCAGGACCTCTCAAGCTCCATCAGGTTGGATGGGGAGAGTCGGTGCACAGCCATTTTCAGATCTCTCTGGAGATGTTCAATTGGGTTCCAGTCTGGGCTCTGGCTGGGCCACTCAACGACATTCACAGAGTTGTCCTGTAGCCACTCCTTTGTTATCTTGGCTGTGTGCTTAGGGTCGTTGTCCTGCTTGGAAGATGAACTTTTGCCCGAGTCTGTGGTTTAGAGCGTTCTGGAGCAGGTTTTCATCAAGGATGTCTCTGTACATTGCTGTATTTATCTTTCACTCGAACCTGACTAGTCTTCCAGTTCCTGCCTCTGAAAAACATCCCCACAGGGTGATGCTGCCACCACCATGCTTCACTGTAGGGATGGTATTGGCCAGGTGATGGGCAGTACCTGGTTTCCTCCAGACATGACGCTTGGCATTCAGGCCAAAGAGTTCAATCTTTGTTTCATCACACCAGAGAATTTTGTTTGTGCTGGTCTGAGAGTCCTTCAAGTGCCTTTTGGCAAACTCCAGGTGGGCTGTCATGAGCCTTTTACTGAGGAGTGGCTTCAAACTGGCCACTCTACCATACAGGCCTGATTGGTGGAGTCTTGCAGAGATGGTTGTTCTTCTGGAAGGTTCTCCTCTCTCCACAGAGAAGCACTGGAGCTCTGTCAGAGTGACCATCAGGTTCTTGGTCACCTCCCTGATTAAGGCCCTTCTCCCCCAGTCACTCAGTTTGACCAGGCAGCCTGCTCTAGGAAGAGTCCTGGTGGTTCCAAACCTTTTTCATTTATGGATGATGGAGGCCACTCTGCTCATTGGGACCTTCAATGCTTTAGAAAATTTTCTGTACCCTTCCCCAGATCTGTGCCTCAATACAATCCTGTCCCGGAGGCCTAGAGACAATTTCTTGGCCCTTGTACACACGGTCGGACATTCCAATGGAAGATGTCAGATCGGACCGTGTTGTCGGATAATCCGACCGTGTGTGGGCTCCATCGGACTGTTTCCATCGGAATATCCAACCAACAAAGTTTTAGAGCTGGGCTATAAAATTTTCCGACAACATCATCCGATCGGACTTTGTCTGATTGTTTGTAGAGAATTCCGATTGGACAAAGTGCCACGCATGCTCAGATCAAATTCCTAGACCAAAGCTATTGGCTACTAGCCTGAACGTAGTCCCGTCGTAACGAAATAATGTCATCATGTTCTGAACGATCGGATTTTCCGACAACTTTGCAACACCAGTTTTGGACAAAATCGGTCGGACAAAATCTGTCGGATTTGGTTGTTGGAATGTCCGACCGTGTGTACAAGGGCTTGGACTTCATGGCTTGGTTTGTGCTCTGACATGCACTGTTAACTGTAGGACCTTCTATAGACAGGGGTGTGCCTTTCCAAATCATGTCCAATCAACTGAATTTACCACAGGTGGACTCCAATCAAGTTGTAGAAACATCTCAAGGATGATCAGTGGGAACAGGAGGCACCTGAGCTAAATTTTGAGTGTCATGGCAAAGGCTGTGAATACTTCTGTACATGGGATTTTTTTGTTTTTTTATTTTTTTATAAATTTTCAAACATTTCAAACAAACTTCTTTCACGTCATCTTTATGGGGTATTGTTTGTAGAATTTTGAGAAAAATAATGAATTTAATCCATTTTGGAATAAGGCTGAAACGTAACAAAATGTGGAAAAAGTGAAGCGCTGTGAATACTTTCCGGATACCTTCACAATTTGGACTATTTTATTTATTTATTTATGGTTATTTAGTCCATCACAACTTATGTTTGTGGTTTAGCGCAGCTCTATTTAAAATGGCTTAAGAAGTAGGTAGAGCAGAGTGCAGGAATCAGTAGGACGCAGGGCTGGCGCGATTTTTGCCTACAAAGGCAAAGGTGCCGTTTCTGAAAAATGATACTGTTGTTGCATGTTGTCAGGAATTGATTCAGATTTCTTACTGAAAGGTCCACCACAGGGTGGAATGAGTGGGTTTTATGATATTAGCGCGGTTCCTGATAATTTTTGGGTTACAGAATGCCTGGAGTTGCACTTTGGCTGTTTGGTAACTGTAAGAAAAGCCGTAATCACTGGAGTATAAATGACCTTCCGTCTAAAATCTGCTGAACTGTTATTTTTTTTTTTTTCTTTTCCTTCTGGTTTTGGGATGTTTTTGGACCTCCCTTTTCTGTATTCTTACTATCTGCCCGGATGTACATACAGGATAGTCCAACACAACCCGTGTAACTTCCCTGAGATAAAAATAACAAACGTTTCCTCATACCACACTATCACTATACAAAGGGATCTTTGTTAAACCTGCTTGGATGTGATTTCTTCTTCATTTCCTTAAAGTTGAACTCTGGCAAATATTTAAAGTATCTCTTAGATTGTAAGCTCTAAGGCCAGAAATCTGTGCAGGCCAGTCAAGTTCCTCCACCCCAAACTCGCTCATCCATGTCCTTATGGACCTTGCTTTGTGCACTGGTGCGCAGTCATGTTGGAGCAGGAAGGGGCCATCCCCAAACTGTTCCCACAAAGTTTAGCACACAAAATTGTCCAAAATGTCTTGGTATGCTGACGCCTTAGGAGTTCCCTTCACTTGAACTAAGGGGCCAAGACCAACCCCTAAAAAACAACCCCACACCATAACCCCCCCTCCCCTCCACCAAGTGATTTGGACCAGTGCACAAGGCAAGGTCCATAAAGACATGGATGAGCGATTTTGGGGTGGAGGAACTTTGACCGGCCTGCACAGAGTCCTGACCTCAACCCGATAGAACACCTTTGTGATGAATTAGAGCAGAGACAACCACCTAGGCCTTCTTGTCCAACATCAGTGCCTGACCTCACAAATGTGCTTCTGGAAGAATGGTCAAACATTCCCATAGACACACTCCTAAACCTTGTGGACAGCCTTCCCAGAAGAGTTGAAGCTGTTATAGCTGCAAAGGGTGGGCCAACTCAATATTGAACCCTATGGACTAAAGCCTCATGCACACGATCCGATTGTTGGCAGGGGATTGTGTGATGACAGACTGTTGGCCTAAAATCTGACCCTTAGTACGCTCCTTCAGACAATTGTTGTCCAACTTTCAGCCAACAAATGTTGGATGGCAGGCTAGTAAATGTTTCGGCAGACAACGGTCTGTTGTCAGATTTTCCTATCGTGTGTACACAAGTCCTTCACACAAAAGTCCAAAGTACAAACACGCATGCTCAGAATCAATGCTCACCAAACACGACATTAGCAGAAGGTGCCCAAATGGGGGCGCTCAAGAGCTGAAATTTCACGTAGTACATCACTACGTTCGTGTCTGTTGGCCAACAATTGTGTGCTGTTAGTATGCAAGACATGATCCAGGCACATGCCCTTTTGACAAAAGTCTGATGCTCTGTAGGTCAACAATCCGATCGTGCGTACGAGGCTTAAGACTGGGATGCCATTAAATTTCATGTGTGTGTGTAAAGGCAGGTGTCCCAATACTTTTGATAATATAGTGTAGCAAGTTGTCACCCTAGTACAGGAAGTGTTTTTCTGGCAATATCACCAGGTGATAATAAGGGCAAAACAAACAAATTGAACCCCCCCCCCCCAATACAGCCACCACATTAAGGGACGGGTAATCTGAAGAATATTACTCCTGTAGTTTTCTGGGAAGCTGTTGATCTCCTAGAGTAGAACTATAAGTCCCAGCATCCAGTCAAATGTCATCCTTGTAGTTCCACACAAGGATCCCTTCCTTGTCAGCTAAGGGCAGTTGTCGGAGCCACCACCGATATACAGCTATATATGCAGATTTTTTATGAGAATTATTAATCAGGGCAGGCGCTGAGGTGTTTGATGAAGCTCGGCGAAACGAGATTGTGAATTAAGTAGGTTAATTACTCCCTGTTATTATTCTGAAGCCTCTCCTGTATCGGTGATCTGAAAAGAGACCTCTAAATTGTAATGGATTACTCATCCCCCAATCGCAGGGTGAGATCAGACGCCTGACAAGGAGAAAGCATTATGGTGCTGACCAGGGCTGGGAAATGAGGGGGGGGGGGGCAAGAGGGACGTCTGCCCTGGGCAGCATGGTATCATTAAAGGCAAGGGGGAGGGGATTTGTGTTGGGAGGAGGAATTTGGAAGGGCATCGGGGGGGGGGGGGGTAAGAATTGTTTGAGGAGAGGAAATTTGGGGGGGGGGGGTGGGGCTAGGTGTGATTTATGGGGATTTGTGTTGGGGGGGGATGGGTGAAGAGGATTTGTGTTAGGAGGGTCTATTGGGGGGGGGGGTGGGATGCTAGAAGAGGTGATATGGCAGAATGGCAGAGGGGGAGGGGATTTGTGCTAAGAGGAGATTTTTTTTAACTTTTTTGGGGAGGGTGATTTGTGCTAGAAGGGATGATAGGGGTTGTTTTAGCCGAGGGGGGGGGGGGGTGGGGGATATTTGTGCTAGTAGGGATGATAAGAGGTGTTTTAGCCAGGAAGGGGATTTGGGGGTTGGGGGATATTTGTGCTAGTAGGGATGATAGGGGGTGTTTGAGCTAGGAGGGGGGTTGGGGGATATTTGTGCTAGTAGGGGGGATTTGAAGGAGGGGGAGAGAATGTGTACTCAGAAGGGGGATTTGTGTTAGGAGGGGTGATTTTATTTTTTATTTTTTTTAGGGGATGCAGGCATAAGTGCTGGGGTGATTTGAGGAATGGCAGAGATTTGAACTGGGAGGAGGTGGAATTTATGCTCAGGAGGTAATCATGCAGATTAGCGCTCAATCAATTTTTTTTTTTTTTTGGGGGGGGGGGGGGGTTTGTTGACACATAATGCTTATACATCTTGGGGGAGGGGGGGGGCACAGTTTGCCATGTTCGCCCTGGGCTCTAGGTGACATTGTTCAGGCACTGGCACTGATGCTAAAGGTTCAGAGAAAGCTGAACATTCTACACAGCACTGTAATATAATAGCAATTATATTATTATATTCTTGGTATAATAAAACAGTTATATGATGACTTCTATATACAAGTTCATTAATTGTCTGACATTCTGCCCTGATTCTCCTGGCGCTTATCAGGATCTGTGGTACTGCGATAACATCATACAGAATGACATCATACAGAATGACATCATACAGAATGACATCATCAAAATGACATCATACCATACAAAATGAGCTCATTAGGATAACATCTTCATTTCCAGCAAACTGACTATAGATACAGATGACGGAGCAGGATCGAGCCCAATAGGTCTAAGCCCTTGTACACACAGTCGAAGATTCCGACGGAATGTGTCCGATCGGACCGTATTGTCGGATAATCCGACTGTGTGTGGTCTCCATCGGACTGTTTCAGCCGGAGTATCTGACGGACCAAGTTTTCCAACTTGCCCGTAAAATTTTCCGACAAAATGCTCCGATCGGACATACTCCAATCATGTGTAGAGAATTCCGATCGGACAAAGTGCCACGCATGCTCAGATCAAATTCCTACATCAAAGCTATTGGCTACTAGCCTGAACGTAGTCCCGTCGTAACGAAATAACATCATCACTTTCTAAACGATCGTATTTTCCGTCAACTTTGTCCGACCGTGTGTATGCAACAGTTTCGGACAAAATCCGACGGATTTGGTCGTCGGAATGTCCGACCGTGTGTACAATGGCTAACATGAATTGGTTGCGAATCTTTGATAAAATGAAAATGTTTCTATAATTTTTTTTTATAGTTTTGGACAGAAAGGGGAAGGTTTAAAACCCAGGAGCCTGCATTCCCTATTTCTGGTCTCCCACAGTACACCGGGCATGGAAATGCAATTATATTAGTAAATATATACTGCTACATACCGTTTCTCATCAGCAGTACAGGGCCGTCTTTAAGGCAGGACAAAAGGGGCGGCTGCCCTGGGTCCTGTCATTGTTGTGGGGCCCAAATCAGCTGCCTCATACTTGCTGTGTCCCAATATCTCAGTGTGAAGTGCTGCCACTAATGCTGCCCAGCTCTGCTCCATTGTTGTGTACAGATGACTCACCTGCAGACCCTGTGTTTACATGTAAATAACCAGCATTCATAAGCAAATAGCTGCGGCCGGCGGCATTGATATGTAAATAAAGGCGGCATTCATATGTATATCACGCCCCCCTGCAGTGAGGAGATGATGTGCTGTAACCTCTAGCAACCAATCGCTGCGCAGTAATACTGTACAGTAATCTCTAGCAACCAATTAACAAGCAGAAACCATTTTCTGTAACCTCTAGCAACTAATCAGTGAGCCGTAATGTGTGCTGTAACCTCGAGCAACCAGTCAATAAGCAGTAATGATATGCTGTAACCGCTGGCAACCAATTGCAGCCTGATCTGATACAGTAAACTGATTTTTTCCCAGGATTCAATCAATATTAAAGATGGCCCTGCAGCAGTATATAGCAGTCTTGTGACTTCTATTAGTGTCTGCAGTAAACATGGTGTCTCTGGTTAGCGGTAATCAGGTGCCCTGATTACCAGACCAGGTGACACTAACCCCAGTGACGTCGCTCCCGTATTGGACAATTTCCTCTTGTTCTCATGACAACTCTAAAAATAAAGCTGGTCATACACTCTTAGATTTTGTTTTATACAAGTTCTTTCATCCACCAAGGGCAGCCCATCCATTAGGGGCGCACGGGGTGCTGCCCCCTCAGTCACGCCAACCCATCTATGTAGAATGGATAGCATGAATCTATCCATGGCCGCTGTAGCCACCTGCCAAACTGCAACATTTTGATGCCCCCCCCCCCCCCTCGTGACCTCCCTACTGTCATTGATCTTAGCAGCAGTGGCAGCTCATCTATACGAGGCGCAGTGGCACTGCCCCCATAATCTACATGCATGGCGCCGGACGCATGGATTCCAATGGGGTTTTTTCATTTTTAGAGGCACATGATTAGAGCCTGAGGCTTTAACTGGCTTAAAAAAAATGATGGGTGGGCCCACCACCCAGTTGTGTGACAATAGCAAATAAATATTCTCTATAGTCCTCCTGATTCTCCTCCTGGCCAATTAGGAAGTGGGTTTCCGAGACCCGTCACAGGATTGGCTGAGAGGAGGAGCAATAGCCACCTAGGAGGAGGAGGAGGGAAGAGACGCATGACAGGGGAAACCGCCACATGCCGCCAGGAGGTAGCGCTTAGCCTAAATGGGGTAAGTGCTGGGGGGGGGGGGGGTCTGTAGGTGCAATGTTTGCCACCCCCTTCAAAATATATACCACCAGCCTGCCACTGGCATAAAGTATTTCTAAATCAGGAACCGGTAGCAGGGGAGCTGTCAGTGGAGTGGAGATGTGGACAAGAGTTGTCAGGAAGAGCAGCAGTGCAGAGAATTAACGTTTAACCTTAAACTTCCAGCTAATCGCTTTGTCCTCATTAGCTCCCTTCGTTTTTGTTTTTTTCAGCATCTCAAATCTCAGGGCCTCAGTGTAAATTCTATAAGCCCTTCCACCCCTGTAGAAAGCAAGTGCTAAAAGAGATGGTGTAGTAGCCAGTAAAAAAAAAATATTTTATATGATGAGATAATGTTTAGTATTCCTGCACACAATTACTCTATAACCGCAATACAAACTTCTTTTACCTAAAGTGGATTTAAATCCAATTTTTCTTTTTATCTGGCACAATATATAGAGTATGGGATTTCAGATCAGCTGTGCCCAGTCTTGCTACAAAGAGTTAATCCAGCTCTGAGCGATCCTCATATCTTTTTTTAGTGAAATAAAATGGACAAACTGTGAAATCTTTGTCCGTTCTTCCCCCTTCCTGTGATTGACAGGTGATTTACATATCTCGTGCACTAGCCCGATGCTGCATACACACGGAATTCTCGTCGGAAAAAGCTCTGATGGTTTTCCTGACGGAATTCCGCTGAAGCTGTCTTGCCTACACACGGACACACCAAATTCCGATAGTTTAGAATGTGGTGACGTACAACACGTACGACGGGACTAGAAAAAGGAAGTTCAATAGCCAGTAGCCAATAGCTTGCCTCTCTTAGTTGAATCAAAGCATGCGTGATTTTTGGCGTGTCGGAATTGCATACACACGATCGGAATTTCCGATAGAAAGTTTTCCGTCTGGAAAATGGAGAATATCAATTTTTGGCTGGCGGAAATTTGAACAGCTAAATTCCGATGGAGCATACACACGGTTGCATTTTGTGCTGAAAAGCTCTCATCAGTCTTTTTCTGGCCGGAATTCTGATCATGCATTATTTTTTAATTCCCTCCCACTTCTTTCTTCTGCTGCTCAGCAAGGATTGGCTGTTCCACACCTCCACAAACCCCCAAAAAAAAGGTTAATTACATCCACAAGTCATGTGGGGACTTTTCTAGGTTTTGACTGGATGTTAGTGATCATAGCAGAAGTTCAGTGTAAGAAATACACAGGAGAAAATGCATGTTGATAAGGGGAGTGTAGAGGTGGGCGGAAAACCCTGGAAAACAGACCCACCCACAAAATCTGCAGCTTTTCGGGTCTCATAGCAGACAGAGTGGAGACATTTTACAGATAAGTATACATGCAGGAGGCATGTATATCCTTCTGGATAACCAATATTGCAGTAGTTTACAAAGGATGAGAGTGGGTTTACATCCACTTTAAGTTTCTTTTATTTTTAATTTTTTTTATTATTTTAACTGCTTGCCGCCTGCCCATAGTAGTTGTACTGCAAGCGGGCAGCAGCTCCAGGCTGGGCGACGTAAGATTCTTCCAGGTTCCCCCCTGCCGAACCCGTGCTGTGATTGGACACAGCACAAGTTTAGCAGCTGATTGCAGCCAATGATGTTTGCTGAAATCAGCTGATTGGCTGTAGCCAATCACACACTAAAAACACAGAGCTCTTTGTGCTATGAACATGAAGATCCCTCATGTTCCGATGTTACCAGGAACAGCTGTCCCCACTGGAAGATTTCTCTGTGATCCTCAAGTTCAGTGGCAGATAGTGCTCCATCGGTCGGGGGGCAGGAGACAGACCTGACCACAGACACCCCCCCCTGTTGTCACTCAAGCCCACCACCGCACACTACCCCCCCCTCTCGGGCAGCGGTAGCACTAGCCACACCCACCTGCTGTCTGCCGGTCGGTCCAGCACTTACCCCATCTGGGTCCGGGCTGCAGGAAGCAGCTCTGGTGTCCTCATCTCCAGCACAGTGGCTTTTTCTGTGCTTCCTAGGCACTAACCGTCCGAAAGGATTGCCTGGCATTTTGGCCAATCGGGAAACGGGTCTCACGACCTGTTTCCACATTGGCGGGGAGGAGATTCAGTGTGAAAATAGCGACTATTCATTTGCTATTGTCACACAACTGAGTGAGATCGGGGCACAGTGCTCTGCGCCCCGAGCCCACCCTTTTTTGAAGCCTATTAGCCCTTGTACACATGGTCGGACATTCCGACAACCAAATCCGAAACTGTTGCATACACACGGTCGGACAAAGTTGTCGGAAAATCCGATCATTCAAAACGTGATGATGTTATTTAGTTACGACGGGACTACGTTCCGGCTAGTAGCCAATAGCTTTGGTGTAGGAATTTGATCTGAGCATGCGTGGCACTTTGTCCGATCGGAATTCTCTACACATGATCGGAGTATGTCCGATCGGAGCATTTTGTCTGAAAATTTACTGGCAAGTTGGAAAACTTGGTCTATCGGATATTCCGACGGAAACAGTCCGATGGAGACCACACACAGTCGGAATATCCGACAAAACGATCCGATCGGACACATTCCGTCGGAATCTCCGACCGTGTGTACAAGGGCTTAGAGCCTCTGGCTCTAATCACGTGCTTCAAGAAAACACCCCCCTCATTGGAATCCATAGTCCGGCACCCTGTATGTAGATCAGGGGACCAGACGCATGGATGGGTAGGTGGTGCCCATACGCCCCAATAGATGGTCCACCACTGCCACCCACCATTTGCTGGCTTGCCCGCCAGGCCCCCGTCAGCCCCGCACTTACCTTGTGCAGGTCACAGCTGTGGCGGCGGCTTCCCCCCTCCATCTCCTCCATGTCCCACCCACCACTTCTCCTCCCAGCTAATCTGCATTGCTCCCAACTGTCCCTGATTTGGAGCAATGTCCCTCTGTCCCTGTTTCCCCCTCATGTGTCCCTCATTCTGGTCTGATCTATATAGTTGTATATAAAATGCACTATTTATGGTTCAAAAAGTGTTTCCCAGTGCTAAAACTTTCATCCAATTTCTAAATTGCTGCATTTGTATATTTTAAAAGCCAATGTAAAGGAATAGTAGTGGTAAAATACCCTTGTGGATTTAATTAACCTTTTTTTTGGTTAATTCTCCTTTAAGGGGGTGTGGCGGGGTGGGCGTACATACGTTTCCCAGTAGGTGTCCCTCATTCCCATCTCAATATGTTGGGAGGTATGAATCGGGTCTTTGGGCTCCCGGCCAATGGGGTCTTTGGGCTCCCAGCCAATGGGGTCTTTGGGCTCCCGGCCAATGGGGTCTTTGGGCTCCTGGCCAATGGGGTCTTAGGGCTCCTGGCCAATGGAGTTTCAGCACCCACTTCCTGATTGGCCAGGAGAAGAAACAGGAAAACAGTCACGCCAAAGGGTGGGCTCGGGGCACATAGCTCTGCACCCTGAGCCCACCCTTTTGCGTGACTGTTTTCCTGTTTCTTCTCCTGGCCAATCAGGAAGTGGGTGCTGAGACATTTTTTAAGCCAATTACCCTGTTTCCCCGTAAATAAGACCTAGCGTGATTGTCGGTGATGGCTGTAATATATGCCCTACCCCCCAAATAAGCCCTAGTTAAAGTCCTTGTAGGTCTTATTTTCAGGGAAGGGCTTATTTTAGGGGAAACGGGATAGGGCTTATTTGGGGGGTAGGGCTTATATTGCAGCCATCACCGACAATCAAGCTAGGTCTTATTTTCGGGGAAACAGGGTAGAGGCCCAGGCTCTGAACAGGTGCTTCTAAAAAAAAAATCTATAGAAATCTATGCGTCCGGCGCCCTGCATGGAGATTAGGCGCATGGATTGGGAGTGGGGGGTGGCGCCCATGGACCCCTGATGAGGCTGCAGATACCACCTGTTGAAAATGCAGTGCCACCTCCATGGAATCACTGCAGAGTCCTCTGCCTTCCACTATATGGAGCAGAGGGAGGAGATCACAGGAGGAACTTCACATTTTAAGGTCTTCTCATCAGAGCTTCAGTTGGATTCATATAAAACCTGCTGCAGGCTCCACCATAGAACAATGCTGGGCGTCAGCTCTTCTTTCTGAGCAAACAATGGTGCAGCCCAGGCACAGATACAATGTAGCGGAATGTTTCATGTCTTACCTGAGTTCTTATCATCAGATAACAGCTACAGTGCTGCTTGTTTACCAACTGGGCTCAGCCATGTGTGCTTAACATCTACTGAGCACACACACTGCCGACCTGTGTACAGCGCTCCATATATTTCTCATCCTATCGGAAGTGCTCCAGATAAAATGCTTTCATGCGATTTTTACTCCAAAATGATACACAATTGCCATAACTGTCACTTTTCTACTAAGTGAAGCCACAATGTAATAAATCTCTGTTCACACTATGCAGGTGCGACTCAGCGTGCGTACGTATTCACGCATCAAATTTAGGGAAGCCTATTCAATTGCGCTGACCTGCATGCATGGAGTGTGCAAAAGAAGTCCCTGACCCTTTTGCAAAATTGTGCTGCCCCTGAACCACATGATACTGCAGCACCAATGCGTTTTGGGGTGCTTGAAATCGTGTGCATTAGCAGATGCGTGGGGTGCTATTAGTAAATAATGGCACAATCACACATTTGCTAAAAGGCAGCTCATTTCTGTGCATGTCGGGAATTGACACCATCATTGATGTCATTGGGCCCCATTGCTGGTGTCACTGGGGGAAAATGTGCCTCATCGTTGTCAGTGGTGGACCGTAATGCAGGGCGCAGGCCCCCCCCCCCCCCATCCATGCGTCCGTCCCCCTAAACCACACCTCCCAACATTTTGAGATGGGAATGAGGGACACCTACTAACAAACGTATGTAGGCATAGGGCACGCCCCCTGCCACACCCCCTTAAAGGAGAATTAACCCCCCAAAAAAGGTTAATTACATCCACAAGGAGTTTTTTTTACCACTACTATTCCTTTATATTGGCTTCTAAAATGTACAAATGCAGCAATTAAGAAATTGGATGAAAGGTTTAGCACTGGGAAACTTTTTTTAAAGAAAAAAAGTGCATTTTATATACAACTATATAGATCAGACCAAAATGAGGGACAAATGAGGGGGGAAGAGGGACAGAGGGACATTGCTCCAAATCAGGGACAGTCCCTCGAAGTCAGGGACAGTTGGGAGCTCTTCTAATCTACATGTGGCATTTCGATTGCTTGGATTCCAATGGTTTTTTTTTTTTTTTGAAGCACGATTAGAGCCAGAGGCTTTAATTGGCTTAAAAAAGGGAGGGTTTGGGGCACAGAGCACTGCACCCAAGCCTATCCAATTGTGTGACAATAGCGTATTAATACTTGCTATTGCCTTCCTAATTCTCCTCCCGGCCAATCAGGAAGTGGGTCATTGGACCGAAAGGAGAAGCGATCCTATTGGCGTCTAGGAGGAGGAGGGAGGAGATTGAAGCCGATGTGATGCGCCGGAGACGCAGGGGAAGCCACCGCCAATTGCCCAGAGGAAGCTCTACCCAATAGATGGGGTAAGTGCCAGGCTGGTGACCAACTGGGGGGGCTGGTATGCGCGGGTGACCCAACCGACCAGTAAAAATATACCCCCAGCCGCCACTGATCATTGGTGTCATTGAGAGGAGTTGTGCCCCATTGTTGGCGTCATTGAGAGGAACAGTGCCCCATCGCTGGTGTCACTGGGAGGAATTGTGTGACCATCTCCTGTAGTCGTCTGCAGTCTCCTTTTGTGCGTCCCTTGGAGGCCTGCAGGCACATCAGTCGTTCTTTATTGCTCTTTAATAGCAATGATTTCTTTTAGGACCAGTTCACACCATAGAAACGCAGTCCGGATGCATTCCAGATGCTTTTCTGAATGCGCATTTTTGATACATTTGCAGTGCGATTTTGTTGCGTTTTTGATGCAGTCCAATACTTGTTTTCCCCTTATTTTTTCCAACCCTAAATAAGGATGTGTGTTCCAGTGCGTTTTTGGTGCGTTTGAGTGAATTTTTTTATGTGTTTTACAGCGTTCCAATACAGTCCAGTGCAGGAAAAATGCAACATGTTCTACTTTTTTTTTCTGGAACTAGAACGCACTGGAACTGCAAGCACTGGTGTGAACTATGCCATTGAAAACCATATAACCTACTTTCCATGCGTTTTTTGATGCAGAAAAAAAGCGCACTGGACTGCATGTGGTGTGAACTGGCCATTAGTCTCCAGTCTATGACTCCTGAAGCATGTCCCCAGTCTCCAACAACTTCTTTGGCATATCCACAGTCTCTGACCATCTCCTGTAGTATGTCTACAGTCTCTGACCATCTCCTCTAGTTTGATGCACTCTCTGACCCTCTCTTGTGGTATATCTGCAGTCTCTGACCATCTCCTGTATTATGTCTGCAGTCTCTGATCATATCCCTTAGTATGTCTGCATTCTCTGACCATCTCCTGTAGTATGTCGGCAGTCTCTGACCATCTCCTGTAGTATGTCGGCAGTCTCTGACCATCTCCTGTAGTATGTCGGCAGTCTCTGACCATAGCCTGTAGTATGTCGGCAGTCTCTGACCATAGCCTGTAGTATATCTGTGTCTGCAGCCTCTGACAATCTCATGTAGTATGTCAGCAGTCTCTGACCATCACCTGTAAAATGTTCTTAAGCCCCATACACACTATCAGTTTTTCTGCTGAGTTTTTCCTTCAGATTTACCAAAACCATATAATAGGAGGTCAAACCTTAGGAGTTTCAATTTGTATGCAATCAGGCAGGCCCTTACACTACATGGTTTTGGTAAACCTGAAGGAAAAACTCAGCAGAAAAACTGATAGTGTGTATGGGGCTTAAAGAGGAAGTAAACCCTGATGAGTTTACTTCCTCTTTCATTCCCTGCAAAGGCAAAGCATAATGGACTACTATGCATCGCATAGTAGCCCATTATGTGTCACTTACCTGACACAGGAGCCAGCGAAGTCGCCGCTGCCCCTGTAGTCCGCCGCATCCATCTTGTTGGTGGGGTCTCGCAGCTCCGCTGCTGTCATTCGGTGAAGCTGCGATGACGTCACTCCCGCGCATGCGCACGGGAGTCAACACGCGCGGCAGCTCCATTCTTGGAAAGGCCGCGCTCAGTGCGCCTGCGCGCCGTTTTCGGGCAAATATCTCCTAAACCGTATAGGTTTAGGAGATATTGCTTGGACCTACAGGTAAGCCTTAATCTAGGGTTTACAACCACTTTAAGTCTCTGATCTTCTCCTGTAGTATGTTTGCATTTGCTGTTTCTGACCTTTTCCTGTAATATGTCCGCAGTCTCTAACCATCTCCTGTAGTATGTGTGCAGTCTCAGACCATCTCCTGTAGTAAGATGCAGTTTATGACTATCGCCTGTAAAATGCCCTTAGTCTGTGACCATCTCCTGTAGCATGTCTGCAGTCTCTGACCATCTCCCATAATATGTCTGCAGTCTCTGACCATCTCCTGTAATATGTCTGCAGTCTCTGACCATCTCCTGCATTATATTTGCAGTTTCTGACCTTTTTCTGTAATATGTCCACAGTCTCTGACCATCTCCTGTAGTATGTTTGCAATCTCTGACCATCTTCTGTAGGATGTGTCTGCAGTCTCTTGTAGTATGTATCTGCAGTCTCTGACCATCTCCCGTATCATGTCTGCAGTCTCTAACCATCTCCTGTAGTATGTCTGCAGTCTCTGACCATCTCTTTTATTATGTCTATAATCTCTGAAAACCTCTTGTATCATGCCAATAGTCTTTGACTATATCTTGTTGTGCATCTGCTGTCTCTGACACTAAATATTCACCATATTTTATGTGCCCCAAGTGGATTCTCTGACTTTACTCAAACCTTACCTGATTTTCCTGATTGCCATGATCATATTACAGATGTACCTGTAGTTTGCCATTAGATTTATAAAACAACAAAAGAAACAGAGAAAAAAAGCACAAATGACACAACCGAGACAGAAATCTGATTCCTTTTGCGCTTTAGTAGATGACCCCAAAAACATTTTCAATTTTCAATGCAGAGTCAATCCGCATTCTCACAGTACAAAACAGAAATGGAGTCACTTAGGATGTAAACAAGAATCAATCCAGTTTCGTTCTTCTCGGACATTCAGATTTAGTTACAAAACAAAAACAAAAAAATAAAATATCACCTTTCGTAAAGTGACCTTTATTCAGGTCATGTAACATTAAAAGAACTACATATGATATGTTTGGTGTATGGAGTTAATCTCTCTCCTCTTACCCACACAAGCCAATTTACAGATCTTGGCTCGTTAACTACCATTGGGGAGCTGTGGAGCTGCAGCTCCAGTTTACAGATCTCCTCTCATTAAAGCAAAAGTAAAGTCCGCTATTATTATTTTTTTAAGGCCTCCCCCCAGGTGGGTGCATACTAATATATTATGGCAGACTTGCCTGTCATATGGTGTCCTCCAGTGCAGCGTTGGCACCGATCCTGTGGGCCCCCGGCGCTTCCATCTTCGCCTGGTCTTCGGCCACTTGCCAGGATGCGATGGCGCCACTCCGGTGTATGCACATGGGGAGTCACATCCCCATGGCACAGATTGGGGGCCGATCGGGGCTGTAAATGTTTGCTGAGCTGCGCATGCACGGCTCAGGGAACATGACAGCTGACAGGCAGAAGGATGCATTTATGGCAGAAGTAACCAAGCATTGACAGCCTTTTGATAAAACATCAACTTTACTACCACTTTAACTACCATTGAGGAGCTGTGGAGCTGCAGCTCCAGTTTACAGATCTCAGCTCGTTAACTACCATTGAGGGGCCGTGGCTCTGATTTAAAGATCTCAGCTCGTTAACTACCATTGAGGGGCCGTGGCTCTGATTTATAGATCTCAGCTTGTTAACTACCATTGAGGAGCTGCGGCTCCAATTTACAGACCTCAGCTCATTAACTACCATGGAGAAGCTGTGGAGCTGCAGCTCCAATTTACAGACCTCGGCTCCTTAACTACCATAGGCGTGCGCACAGGGTGTGCCGGATGTGCCTGGGCACACCCTAATTACCTCTTGAGGTACCAATCCCTCCCTGTTTCCTATCTCCCTGCCCTGTGGTGCTGCCAGATCCCCTCCTCTCTTCTCAGGACCAGGGAAGGAGCTGCCTACATTCCTAATTCATAGTAAAATGTGTTTACTGCGGGCTGCAAAAAAAGGGACTGGAGAATCACTGTCCTCTTTTTTTTTTTTCTCTGTTGCAAAAGTGAGACATCAGGGGTCTGTTTAGACACCAAAACAACACAACGAGGCTACTAAAAAATTTTTAAAAAATAACAAAAATGATATAAAAATAAAATAAATACTGACACCTTCTACTGCCCTACTGCCACCAATCTTGCTGTACTGACACCCACCTGTGTGTATTTGTGCTCTGGGGGGCTAGGGCTATAGGCTGCACACACCAATGTTAACTACCATGGAGAAGCTGCAGCTCGTTTACAGATCTCAGCTCATTAACTACCATTGAGGGGCCGTGGCTCTGATTTATAGATCTCAGCTCGTTAACTACCATTGAGGGGCCGTGGCTCTGATTTTAAAGATCTCAGCTCGTTAACTACCATTGAGGGGCCATGGCTCTGATTTATAGATTTCAGCTCGTTAACTACCATTGAGGGGCCGTGGCTCTGATTTATAGATCTCAGCTCGTTAACTACCATTGAGGGGCCGTGGTGGGGCCGTGGCTCCGATTTTATAGATCTCAGCTCGTTAACTACCATTGAGGGGCAGTGGCTCTGATTTATAGATCTCAGTTCATTAACTACCATTGAGGGGCCGTGGCTCTGATTTATAGATCTCAGCTCGTTAACTACCATTGAGGGGCCGTGGCTTCGATTTATAGATCTCAGCTCGTTACCTACCATTGAGGGGCCGTGTCTCTGATTTATAGATCTCAGCTCGTTAACTACCATTGAGGGGCCGTGGTGGGGCCGTGGCTCAGATTTTATAGATCTCAGCTCGTTAACTACCATTGAGGGGCAGTGGCTCTGATTTATAGATCTCAGCTCGTTAACTACCATTGAGGGGCCGTGGCTCTGATTTATAGATCTCAGCTCGTTAACTACCATTGAGGGGCCGTGGCTTCGATTTATAGATCTCAGCTCGTTACCTACCATTGAGGGGCCGTGGTGGGGCCGTGGCTCTGATTTTATAGATCTCAGCTCGTTAACTACCATTGAGGGGCGGTGGCTCTGATTTATAGATCTCAGCTCGTTAACTACCATTGAGGGGCGGTGGCTCTGATTTATAGATCTCAGCTCGTTAACTACCATTGAGGGGTCGTGGCTCTGATTTATAGATCTCAGCTCGTTAACTACCATTGAGGGGCCGTGGTGGGGCCGTGGCTCCGATTTTATAGATCTCAGCTCGTTAACTACCATTGAGGGGCGGTGGCTCCGATTTATAGATCTCAGCTCGTTAACTACCATTGAGGGGCCGTGGCTCCGATTTATAGATCTCAGCTTGTTAACTACCATTGAGGGGCCATGGCTCCGATTTTCGATTTATAGATCTCAGCTCGTTAACTACCATTGAGGAGCTGCGCTTCCAATTTACAGACCTCGGCTCGTTAACTACCATTGAGGGGCCGTGGCTCTGATTTATAGATCTCAGCTTGTTAACTACCATTGAGGGGCCGTGGCTCTTATTTATAGATCTCAGCTCGTTTACTACCATTGAGGGGCCGTGGCTCCGATTTATAGATCTCAGCTCGTTTACTACCATTGAGGGGCCGTGGCTCCGATTTATAGATCTCAGCTCGTTAACTACCATTGAGGAGCTGCGCCTCCGATTTACAGACCTCAGCTCGTTAACTACCATTGAGGGGCCGTGAAGCTGAGTCTCCAATTTACAGATCTCGGCTCGTTAACTACCAATGAGGGGCTGTGGCAAATCTAAAAATCAGCTGAGCTTGAAAGGAGCGGTTGTTAGAAGAGATGCTCCATTAGATACCCAGTACTGTAAGTGACCATGGAGGGGGTATTGCTTCCAAAGCCAATTTTTATAAATCCAGCTGATTTCAGTGAAGGGTTCGGACCCCACACAGCCCCTGGTTCTCCTGCACTGGGGTTGGCCCTTCAAGCACAAATGGAATGAGTTTTGTAGGACCTACAGACATAAAGCCACACACTCAGAGGAGCCAAAATCAGGTTTGTGAGCTGAAAACCCCGCAAAATGCTGCATCATGTGACCTTGCGATGTACCAATCAGGAGCAGGTTTGTAGAACAGGTAGGTACACGGACCTAGCTATGTGCAGCATTAGGACAATTTGGCAATTTGGTTGTATGGGAATGTTCAGAAGTAAGAAAACACATTTTTGGGACTCTTCCATGTAAACAAAGGGGACAATTTTGGGACAAGAGCGGCGGGGTCAGTCAAGTGTCTACCTGGAGGGTCGTGTTACTACGGAACGATCGAGTGGGGCTTCGTGTTCAGAATACTAATGAGGCCCCCTGTCTGGAAGATTACCGAGAAATATTAAAGAGCTCCAGGGGAGAAGCAGGATAGTGATTTAAGATGAGGATTGGATTATATGTTGTACATTTTTTCCTTGGTCCTCATCCCCTAAAAGAGGACCACCAATGCAATACTCCCAACGCACACCTACCTGCACAAACGGCTGTATCTTAAATTGGGCGCCAAAATGACCAACGGATGGAACCGACTGCAATCATGAGAAGGAAGTGTCACCAGCACACCAGGATCTCCAAAATTGGGTCCAAAATTGTAATCACATAGTATCAAAAAAATGAATAAAAGCCACGTTTCGGAGCCACGCAGGACCCCTTCATCAGTAAGGTCACATGTCTGATGAAGGGGTCCTGGGTGACTCTGAAACGTGGCTTCAATTAATTTTTTTGATACTATGTGATTACAATTTTGGACCCAATTTTGGAGATCCTGGTGTGCTGGTGACACTTCCTTCTCTAAGAGGACCAGTCCCGACTTACGCAAAGAGCTGAGATCTCCATAAAGCAAACCCTCACTGTTAAGACGGTTTCATGTTGCCCCGCCTCCTTCTCTTAAATTTGGATTTTTTTTTTTAATGAATGCTATTTATTTGTGCTGTTTCCACCCTTGTGCCTCTGCGCATGCGTAGACGTGCCGCCATAGTAGAGCTCAGTTATATGATACAGTTATGCAAACTCAGGAGCTGGAGGACAGTGTGGCAGGCGACACGGCTAAATCAAGCTGTCCTCTGGACTCAGACTCTCGGGCCGCAGAGACAAAGTAAATCAAGAAAAAATCAACACGCAAATCTTCTATAAATGTGCAAAATAAAAGTCAAATGACGTGTACCAGTCAATTCAATTAGAGGCGGGGGCGGGGTGGCAACATGAAAACTGTATCGATTTTGTAAAATGATAATGTGGCCACTTCAAATTGTGCTCCATGGACTTAACTTAAAGGGTCGGTCCACTTTTAGTGGGAGTTTAGTGGGTAAAAATTGCCAAGTTTGTATATTATAGAATTTAAAGTGGACCTGTCATCAACTTCACAAGTCTGCACGATCGATGTCACAGCAACACGATCATTTTTCAGCTTTTTTTTTTTATTATTAAGAGCCGTCCTTGAGCTTCAGTCCAGTGTTTTTTCCCTAGGCTGCATTGATGTCATCAGTCTACTGCAGGCAGGAGGAAGCATTTCCTCAGTCTGCCACACCCCTCCCCCAGTGGTCAGACTGCAACATTGTAACTTTTTTAACAAGTCCCAAGGTGAGAGGCTGCATCAAGGGGCTGAACTGTGTCAGTCATTTGTGAACGCAGCCAGGGGATTTACGAGATTGTGTCACTTCTGAGCTGGCAACTCGGTCACCCTGGATGATGCCCGAACAAAAGATGGCGCTGTCATTCTGGAGAGAAAAGCAGGTGAAGGCTGTGACGTCTGCATAGTTGTGCACAGCCTATTTACCTATTACATTAAAGTGGGGTACCCCCTAAAAAAAAAAAAATTAAAAGTCAGCAGCTACAAATACTGCTGCTGCTGGCTTTTAATAATCGGACACTTACCTGCCCCAGGGTCCAGCGATGCGGGGGAACGAAGCCCCCCCCTCGCTCCCCGCTCCGCTCGCGGCGCCGTCATGCATACTGTGGGCACCCGGCTGTGGCTTCACAGCCGGGCACCCACTGCGCATGCGCGAGCGGCGCAGGGCGCCGTGATACGCCGTACAGTCACCTGGGACACATGACAGGTCCCAGGTGAATGTGCGGCGCGAGGGGAAGTGATGTCACCAGCCTGGGCAATGAGGAAGGCAGATTACGAGGGACCCCCTAGCAACCGGTATTTAGAGGTGAGTAAAAAATTTTTTTTTTGTCAATTATTTTTATTTATTTTTTTTATGAATTTTAATTACTTTTAATTTTTTGGTGGCAACACCACTTTAAGGCAGCGATGGTGAACCTTGGCACCCCAGACGTTTTGGAACTACATTTCCCATGATGCTCCACTACACCGCAGAGTGCATGAGCCTCATAGGAAATGTAGTTCCAAAATGTCTGGGGTGCCAATGTTCACCATCAGTGACTTATTACATTAATGCAGTGATGACAAACCTTGGCACCGCAGATTTTTTGGAACTAAATTTCCCATAATGCTCATGTACTTTGCATGTAGTGCAGTTGAGCATCATGGGAAATGTAGTCTGGGGTGCCAAGGTTCGCCATCACTGCATTAATGTAATAGGCCAGTGATGGCGAACCTTGGCACCCTAGACGTTTTGGAACTACATTTCCCATGATGCTCCACTACACCACAGAGTGCATGAGCCTCATGGGAAATGTAGTTCCAAAACATCTAGGGTGCCAAGGTTCGACATCACTGCATTAGGGTGGGCACCCCAAAGCTAAGATGGGAAGTGCTCTGCGCTGAGCGGACTCCTGCTCATTCACAAACGGAAGCATAGTAAACACAGTTTACTATGCTTCAGTTATGAATGAACACAGTGAGTGATTGCTACAGATCCTTCACTGTGTTCATTCGGAAAAGGAAGGGACTGTAAATGACCCTCCCCCTCTTCCCATCCTGAAACATCCCCCCCCCCCCCACAGCAGCTAGGGGGAGAGGAGGGAAGCCAGCAGCTCTGTGGGGGGGGGGGGGGGCAGGGGGAATCTGCACCACCAGCATGATTAGGGTGTGCACAGGCACACCTGGCATACCCTGTGCACACGCCTATAGATCTCTGTGAGAGGGAATGAACACCTGGAAGTATTACACCGACTCATTACTTAGCATGAAAAATATATCTGATGATAGGTCCCACTTTAATGTATAGCTTTGGACTCTGCACTGGTGCCCGATTGACATGATTCCATTTACTTTGTGCTCTGACAAGAGGTGGGTACCTGTGGCGTTAGATGTATTGCTGGATGGCAGCCTGACAGGTACCCACCCACAGGTACCCACCCATTTGCAGCGCAGGAAACAGGTGCTGCAGCCCCGTAGGACGTCTGTACAGTGAGCTCTTCTGGGCTCACCATACACAATACAATCTGATTGTACAACCTCCTTTTTTAGTCTACCAACTATGTACTGTAAGGGCCTAGCTGATTGGATATAAAATGATTAGTAGACATCGGAAATTCAGATCACAATCTGAACATTCAAAAGAATGAAAATCTGAAAATTCGAAAATCTGAAATAATAACTAACTAATAATAAATATTAAATTATAGGTATTGGAATTTCCTTTCAAATTTGGCTGTTAGTGAACGTATTTGAACGAATTATCTGAAATAACGAATGCCATATCTAAACGAATGGAACGTAACGATCGAATAATAACAACTAACATAATAATAAAACCTTTTTTTTTATTATTATTTATTATTAATTTGTTCCATTCCATTTGTTTAGATGCGGCATTCGTTATTTCGGATAATTCATAACATCAGATAAATTTTGTATTTGTTAGGTCCACAAACAGCTAAATTTGAAAGGAAATTCCAATACCTATAATTTAATAGTAGTTATTATTAGTTATTATTTCAAATATTACTGATTTTCCTTTCTTTTTTTCAGATTTCTGAATTTCCGAATTTTCGAATTCCGGAAGTTCAGAATTCAAAAATTAGAAAATTCGGAAGTTCAGAATTAGAAAATTCGGAAGTTCAGAATTAGAAAATTCGGAAGTTCAGAATTAGAAAATTCGGAAATTTGAAAATTCGAAAATTCGGAAATTTGAAAATTCGGAAATTTGAAAATTCGGAAATTTGAAAATTCGGAAATTTGAAAATTCCGAAATTTGAAAATTCCGAAATTTGAAAATTCCGAAATCTGAAAATTCGGAAATTTGAAAATTCCCAAATTTTTAATTTCTAAATTTCCAAAAAATTCAAAATTCAGAAGTTCGTTACGTTCACAAACAGCCAAGTTTGAAAGGAAATTCCAATGCCTATAATTTAATAGTAGTTATTATTAGTTAGTTATTATTTTGAATATTACTGATTTTCCTCTTTTTTTTTTTCAGATTTCTGAATTTCCAAATTTTCGAATTCCGAAAATTCGTAATTCAAAAATTTGGAACTTCAGAATTCAAAAATTCGATATTCCGAATTTGAAAATTTGAAAAACAATTCGGAAATTTGACAACTCGGAAATATGGAAATTCGGAAATTCGAAAATTTGAAAATTTGACAATTCGGAATTTGGAAATTGGAAAATTTGCAAATTCGAAAATTCAGAATTTTTGAATTTCCGAAAAAAGCAAAGAAAAATAAATGAAATGAAAATAAACAAATTTTTTGTCAGTACACATGTCTATTGATTAGATGGTTCAGGCAGGTCCTAATATTGCATAGTTTTAGATCTAAATTTGATTGGATGCTTAGATTGCAATGTGGATGGTGAGCCTAAAGCCTCAAATTTTCTGAAGATTTGTCTTCAAATTTACCAAAACCATATAATATGAGGTCAAACCTTAAGAGTTTCAATTTTGTATGCATTCAGGCAGGTCCTTGTACTACATGGTTTTGGTAAATCTGAAGACAAAAATCTGCAGAAAATCTAACAGTGTGTGTGGGGATCTTAGGTACCGGTTTGGCTCTATTTAGCTACTAAAAGTTCCCAAAACAACGATCAATCCATCATGGAGAATTTTGCAACTTTTTAAACAAGATTTTAAACATTCCAGAAAACAAAAAGAACAAGCGGCGATCAGTCTGCGGAAATGGCGATTCCCCCGGAGAGTCAAGAGAAAATTCAAAATAATCTTTTCAGGAGTTCGTTGTGTTTTGTCTTGGAGTCGCAGAACCCGCGGCGAAGCTGTCGATCGCAAAGGCCGTAGGCTCAGACGCGCGTCTGCTGATAAACCAGCGTGACCGCCAAGATAATGTCAACTGAGATGTTGTGACCGAGATATAAGAGTCCAGACGGGGCGGGGGAGGGGGAAGAGAAATATGCAAAGAAATAACCAGTTTCTTTTATCACAGCTTCTGTCGGTTTTTCCGGTTGTCTTTGTTGCGGTCGACTTCTTGGTCTTCTAGTAAAAAGCAGCGCGGTGAGATTATTCTGCCTGGGCGTCGTAGTTGGCACCTCCGGCCTTCTTTAGCTCGTTTTTGATGTATTCTTCTTCCAGGTCTTTGCGTTCGGTGATGAGCAGCTCTTTGGCAAAATTCTAAGATAAAAAAAAAAATAATAATTTTGGGTTTTGTAAATATGTTTTTCACCAACATAATATTTCCTGCCAGCATTATTGTTTTTAGTCTGATAAACTAAATACATACACACTATTCGATTTTCTGCAGATTTTTGTCTGCAGACTTACCAAAACCCTGTAGTGCAAGCAGGGCCGGGACAAGGGGTGGGCAGGAGGGCCGGCTGCCCTGGGCACTGTGGTATCATGGGCGGTGGGGGGGGGGGGGGGGCACCACAAGGAAATAGGGGGGAGGGGATTTGTGTTGGAAAGGGGGATTTGGGGGGCAGCAGGAAGTATTGTTCTAGGAGGGGAAATTTGGGGGGGGGTATGCTAAAGTTTAGGGGGAGAAGGAATGGGGGAAGAAGATTTGTGCGAGGAAGGATGATTGGGGCATTTGTGCTGGAAGGGGGATTTGCAGTGGGGTTATTGGGAGGAGTAATCTTAGGGGTAGATAATTTGTGCTAGGAGGAGTGATTTTTTTTGGGGGGGGCACTTGAATTGGGGGGGATTTGGGGGGGGTAAGATTTGCACTGGGAGGAGGGGGAATTTATGCTTAGGGGGGTGAAAAAGATTAGTGCTCAGTTTTTTGGGGGGGGGGGTTTGATGACGCATAATGCCCATACACCTTGGGGGCGGGGGGTGCAGTTTGGCATGTTTGCCCTGGGCTCTGGATGACCTTGTCCCCCCACTGAGTGCAAGGGCCTGCCTGATTGCAGACAAAATTGAAACTCTTAGACCCCTTTCACACGAGGGGTGTTTTGCAGGCACTATAGCGTTAGAAATAGCGCCTGCAATCCGCCCTCAAACTTCTGCACCATTGTCTCCTGTGTGAAAGCCCGAGGGCTTTCACACCGGAGTGGTGCGCTGGCAGGACATCAGGGAAAGTCCTGCCAGCAGCTTCTTTGGAGCGGTGTGTTTACCGCTCCTCCACCGCTACTCCCCATTGAAATCAATGGGGCAGTGCTGCAATGCAAAACACTGATATTGCAGGCGGTTTAAACCCTTTCTCGGCCGCTAGCGGGGGGGGGATAAAAGCGCCCCGCTAGTGGCCGAAATGCGCTGAAAATCCGACGGTAGAACGCCACTAAAAATAGCTGCGTTTTATCGCCGACGCTATGGGTGTGGCAGTGTGAAAGGGGTCTTAAGGTTTAGCCTCATATTATATGGTTTTGGTAAATCTGAAGACAACAATCTGCAGAAAATCTAATAGTGTGTATGGGGCTTTACATACAATGCCTTGAAAAAGTATTCATACCCCTTGAAATTTTCCCTATTTTGTCATGTTACAACCAAAAATGTAAATGTATTTTATTAGGATTTTATGTGATAGACCAACACATAATTGTGAAATGGAAGGAAAATGATAAATGCTTTTCCAAATTTTTGTACAAAAAAAATATCTGAAAAGTTTATTGTGTATTTGTATTCAGCCCCCTTTACTCCGATACCCCTAACTAAAATCTAGCGAAACCAATTGCCTTCAGAAATCACCTAATTAGTAAATAGAGTCCACCTGTGTGTAATTTAATCTTAGTATAAATACAGCTGTTCTGTGAAGCCCTCAGAGGTTTGTTGGAGAACCTTAGTGAACAAACAGCACCATAAAGACCAAGGAACACACCAGACAGGTCAGGGATAAAGTTGTGGAGAATTTTAACCTCCCTGGCGGTATGATTATTTCAGATTTTTGATGCTTCAAGCGGTACGTTGTTTCGCATTGAAATTTGGCGTTTTATATTGTAGGCCTGTAATTCTTAGGAATAACTCGCTTAAATCTGTCCAAACAAGAGTCTAGTAGACACCCTGGGTATGATAACGTTTGAAACACGAAATCATAAATTATAATATTATAAATAATTAAAACAAATATATAATAATAAAAATGATTCAATAATGTAATCAAATCAAAAACACTGAAATTTGCTCAGTTGCAGAATTGTCGCTGTCATTACTTTTAGTGTTTGATGACGGACCTCCCCACAAATCGCTATCGCTCAATTCTGCAAGTGATTATAATTTATTATCGCTGTTTTCTAGCTGGTCTGAAACCACTTTTGATGTAAAGGGATGCTTTTGGTTGCTATGGACAATCTCCAGCTTCCAGGCAGAAAGAACAGATTATATAACAGTGATGGCGAACCTTGGCACCCCAGATGTTTTGGAACTACATTTCCCATGATGCTCAACTACACTGCAGAGTGCAAGAGAATCATGGGAAATGTAGTTCCAAAACATCTGGAGAGCCATGGTTCGCCATGACTGTTATATAATATAAAACTGCATGCAGGGCACTGGACAAACCACTAGGGACAAAAGGGATGAGAAATAATGTGATAAAGTAATGTAATCTGTAAGATCACCGTGTACTGTACGTTTTTCACTTTTTGAATTTGGCACCGTGCTCCGTCCCCGTGCGCCGCAACGCTCGCAGGGAACAGAGCTCGGCGCTGTGGTGAATCGAGCGGAGACGCGGCTCGCACACAGAGCCGGGAGACATTGCAGGATCCTGGGGAAAAGGTAATTAAGCTGTACCTGGATCCTGTGATGTGATCCCGACTGTGGCTCGGGGTTACCGCTTTTGGTACTGAAAATTCACCCCGAGCCACACTTGGGAATACCAACAGGGAGGTTAAAGCAGGGTTAGGTTATAAAAAAATATCCCTCGCTTTGAACATCTCACGGAGCTCTGTTCAATCCATCACCCGAAAATGGAAAGAGTATGGCACAACTGCAAACCTACCAAGACATGGCCGTCCACCTAAACTGACCGGCCGGGCAAGGAGAGCATTCATCAGAGAAGCAGCCAAGAGGCCCATGGAAACTCTGGAGGAGCTGCAGAGATCCACAGCTCAGGTGGGAGAATCTGTCCACAGGACAACTATTAGTCGTCTCTCCACAAATCTGCCCTTTATGGAAGAGTGGCGACAAGAAGAAAGCCATTGGCGGAAGAAAGTCATAAGAAGTCCAGTTTGCAGTTTGTGAGAAGCCATGTGGGGGACACAGCAAACATGTGGAAGAAGGTGCTCTGGTCAGATGAGACCAAAATTGAACTTTTTGGCCTAAAAGCAAAACGCTATGTGTGGCGGAAACTAACTTTGCACATCACCCTGAACACACCATCCCCACTGTGAAACATGGTGGTGGCAGGATCTTGTTGTGGGGAAGATTTTCTTCAGCAGGGACAGGGAAGCTGGTCAGAGTTGTTGGGAAGATGGATGGAGACAAATACAGGACAATCTTAGAAGAAAACCTGTTAGAGTCTGCAAAAGACTTGAGACTGGGGCAGAGGTTCACCTTCCAGCAGTACAACGACCCTAAATATACAGCCAGGGCTACAATGGAATGGTTTACATCAAAGCATATTCATGTGTTAGAATGGGCCAATCAAAGTCCAGACCTAAATACAATTGAGAATCTGTGGCAAGACTTGAAAATTGCTGTTCACAGACACTCTCCATCCAATCTGACAGAGCTTGAGATATTTTGCAAAGAAGAATGGGGAAAAAAATGTCCCTTTCTAGATGTGCAAAGCTGGTAGAGACATCCCCAAACAGACTTGCAGCTGTAATTGCAGTGAAAGGCGGTTCTACAAAGTATTGACTCCGGGGGGCACCATACAAATGTACCCCACACTTTTCACATATTTATTTGTAAAAAAAAATTGAAAACCATTTATCATTTAAAATCCCAATAAAATAAATGTACGCTTTTTCATTGTAACATCACAAAATGTGGAAAATGTCAAGGGGTGTGAATACTTTTTTCAAGGCACTGTAGAATGGGGAAGGATTGGGGCTTCTCTCATGTGTCTGCAATGGGGAGATTTCTTCCTTACATTATCTGCCCTGTGGCACCTCGTGATTCTGGTTGTCACTGTGACAAGAGGTGAGGTATTAAATAGTGTTTTGATTTGTGTTGCTCAGATGCAGTGAAGATCCGCTTTAACCAGTAGTGGGCACTGGGAGTGTTACAAATGCCCCAAATAAACTTTATGAAAGTACACAGGGCATATGTAGCACATCCTGTGCTTTTACCCCAATGCTGCTCCCCCCTTGCACCTTACAGCAATTCCCAGCTGTCAAAATGACAAATGACAAAATCACTTGGACAGGAAGTGAAGGGAATTTTCCCAATAGGGACACAGCCAATGGAAGAAAAAAAAAGCTGACAGAGGATCTAATCCTTCTCTACTCTATCCAACACTGAAACATTTTGTGTGGATTTGAGCTTTAACTATTGACACCTTTATTTTGTATGGACTGGTATTTTATCTCCATGTAGTAAATTCAGCTGTGATAAATCCTTATTTTCCATCATCAAAAAAATAAAATAAAAAATGCTATAATAAAAATACTAGAGAAGCCGTGTTTTAGTAAATTAGAAGAAAAAATTAGAAGACGAAAAATGAAATTAGTAAATTAGAAGAAGATATAGGAGTTGATTTACCAAAACTGGAGCATGTAAAATCTGGTGCAGCTCTCCATTGAAGCCAATCAGCTTCCATTTTTTTTTATTTTTTTTGGGCAAAGCTTAATTGAACAAGCTGAAGTTAGAATCTGATTGGCTCCCATGCACAGCTGCACCAGATTTTGCACACTCCAGTTTTAGTAAATCACCCCCACAGTCATTGATTCTGGAATACCTTCATGCTAAAATAGTATCCTGCTTCTTCACTCAGACTGGAGTCCCCCTTTAAATGGCAAGACATAAAAGCGGGGCAGCTTGTCCTGTGAGATCGGCGTTAAGCCTGACACAACGGACACAACAATGCATTCCGCGGACACAGTACAAGCGCCTGTTTGTTCACGTCGGAACACTGGCTGCTATTGAGGTCCGGCCATGCCAGAGAGGTTTAATTATGAATCCGGCCCTCTTGTCCCACTCACTCTGACCTGCGGGCTCGTTGTGCCAAAGGAGAGAGCGCCGGACGCTCGTCACAAAGAAGGAATGCCAGCTGCGGAATGCGGACCTGGCTGCTGGGGGCTTTCCAATGGCTCTGATACATTGTTATGTGAATCTACGATTGCTGTGCCACCACTGTGATATTCCAACCCAGATACAAGTTTATTTTAATGGCAAACTGTTTACAAACCCGACGCATTTTGTGGGCTGTAGCTCCACCCCCTTCATCAGGGCTTAGAGGAAAAAACAATGAAACAATGTATTGGCCTCTGTAATCATTGTATAGTTAGGATAAGTGCACAGTGTGCATTGGGTTCCTATACATAAATAAAAAGCCGCCCTTAAGCTCCAATCCAGCGACTTTGCTTAACCACTTGCTGACCGCCCACAGTATATATATATATATACATCGTTACTTTGACATTTAATACCAGGTTATGGCAGCAGCTAGCTTTTTTTTTTCTTTTAGGGGCGGCGGGAGAGGTGCCCCCACCCCCGCCTCTCACTGCTTTCCGGTCATTTACGCGTTTACCGGAGCCGCCCGTAAACCCAGAAACAATCCGATTCATTTGCTAGATAGGCAGAAAGTCGAGTGAGGGCAAGATGGCCCCTACTCAGCTCTATGCCCTTGGAGGACCAGAGCGACCTCCGACACCACTTCCGGTTCTCGGGCTTAAAGCGGAGTTCCGCTTAAAAAAAAACTAAAAAAAATTAAAAGTCAGCAGCTTCAAATACTGCAGCTGCTGACTTTTAATAATTGGACACTTACCGGTCCCAGGGTTCAGCGATGCGGGGGGGGGGGGGGGGGGCGAAGCCTTACTCGTCTCCCCCTCCTCTCTGCAGCACCGGCATTGTAACTGTGGGTGCCCGGTTGTGGCTTCGTCCACCACCCACCCACCAAAAAAATGACATGGGGGTCACCTGCAAACAATTTGCTGAAGACAAGCAGACTAAGGACATGGATTACTGGAAACATGTCCTGTGGTCTGATGGGGCCAAGATAAACTTATTTGGTTCAGATGGTGACAAGCGTGTGTGGTGGCAACCAGGTGAGGAGTACAAAGACAAGTGTGTCTTGCCTACAGTCAAGCATGGTGGTGGGAGTGTCATGGTCTGCGGCTGCATGAGTGCTGCCGGCACTGGGGGGCTACAGTTCATTGAGGGAACCATGAATGCCAACATGTACCTGACATACTGAAGCAGAGCATGATCCCCTCCGTTCAGAGACTGGGCCGCAGGGCAGTATTCCGACATGATAAATAACCCAAACACACCTCCAAGATGACCACTGCCTTGCTTTAGAAGCTGAGGGTGAAGGTGATGGACTGGCCAAGCATTCTTATGGGACAATCAATGTAAAGGGGGACTCTGATAGGGACACCCTGATGGGGATAACTGATCATATCTAAGAGGGATACCCTGATGGGGACACCTGATGTAAAGGGGCACTCTGGTGGGAACACCTGATGTAAGGGGGCACTGTGATGGGGACACCTGATGTAAAGGGGCACCCTGATGGGGACACCTGATATAAGGGGGCACTGTGATGGGGACACCTGATGTAAAGGGGCACTCTGATGGGGACACCTGATGTAAAGGGGCACTCTGATGGGGACACCTGATGTAAGGGGGCACTCTCATGGGGACACCTGATGTAAGGGGGCACTCTCATGGGAACACCTGATGTAAGGCGGCACTCTGATGGGAACACCTGATGTAAGGGGGCACTCTGATGGGGACACCCGATGTAAGGGGGCACTCTGATGGGGACACCCGATGTAAGGGGGCACTCTGATGGGGACACCCGATGTAAGGGGGCACTCTGATGGGGACACCCGATGTAAGGGGGCACTCTGATGGGGACACCCGATGTAAGGGGGCACTCTGATGGGGACACCCGATGTAAGGGGGCACTCTGATGGAGACACCCGATGTAAGGGGGCACTCTGATGGGGACACCCGATGTAAGGGGGCACTCTGATGGGGACACCCGATGTAAGGGGGCACTCTAATGGGGACACCCGATGTAAGGGGGCACTCTGATGGAGACACCCGATGTAAGGGGGCACTCTGATGGGGACACCTGATATAAGGGGGCACTCTGATGGAGACACCTGATATAAGGGGGCACTCTGATGGGGGAGACATGATAAAAGGGGGCACTCTGATGGGGACACCTGATGTAAGGGGGTACTCTGATGGGGACACCTGATGTAAGGGGGCACTCTGATGGGGACATCTGATGTAACGGGGCACACCTGATATGAGGGGGCACAGGTTATATTTAATAGTGTTTCCCAGGCTGTGACACTGTGTGACTCACATACACAGTGTTGACATTATGTCACCTGACTTTTTTTTACTGCAGCCCCAGATTAGATAGGCTGTTATACCTTTACAAAAACCAGCAAATTTCCTGGCTGGTTATTACCCAGTGTCAAAAAATAGACTGAGACTGACTGAAAGCTACCATGGGTGCCAACTGTCACTGATTTGTCGGGACAGTCCTGCATCTTCATTCTCAGTCCCGATGACGCTGTGTCCAGGACCATGTCCCGGAATCTCAGTGTCACCCTCACTTGAGAAGTAACTAAATAAGGCTTTTGATACAGCGATTGGTGACAACAAATGGGCGGTCCCGGCATATTTGGAGGGGGGGGGGTTGGGAATGCCACTCTGATGGAGGGGTTTGGGGTCTGGTGGGACAGTCCAGTCACCGGGGGGAGGACTGTGGATGGGGTTAACTGTGTCCTGCGGTTTGGGACTGAAGTATGAGCTTCTTGCTCATAGTTGGGTTTCTGACTGGAGCAATTCGATCGATGAACATTGAGGTGTATGTGAGCTCCATTATGGTAATGATAACAATAAGCTTTGATTGACCATTCACGGTCCAGAACTGACCTGCACAATGTCCTTCACCAGCGACTTGTCTGTGCCGATTTTGGCTCTCTGTAGGCCACCAACATTCTCTCCGATCCACGTGATTAAGGCAAACTTGACCCTCTTGCTCATGGCGTCTCCAGTGGTGAATCGAACGTAAGCGAACAGTCTGACATCATCTGCAATCGAACAGAAAGAGACGGTCGGTCAGAGATCGCCTTAAAAAAAAAATCACTATAAACCATAACAAAAAATATTGCTAGATTTTCTATAATAAATAAGAATAAATAAATATATAAACACATAATCCACTTTATATGAAGCAGGTGCTACAAACATCCACTGGTATACAGTATATGGACAGGGAGATGATGGTGTTTTATGGGGTCACTGTGACCGGAGGACGGACCGAACTACAAGCACCGTCCAGCCATTGTGCAGTCACAAGACGCATCGGAACATTTCAAGCGATGAGTTCCTGCTAAGTGGCAGAACATGGTGACCGACCCAACTGACATTTTCCAACCTCTGTACTGACATTTACAAAAGGATGGGAGGTGTCCTCTGTGCCTGCTGAGCTGAGCTTCTACCGAGGAGCCCCCTGATTACCAGGAAGTTTAGGTAAATATTCAGAAAACAAGGAGGACAATGGTTTGAAAGAATACAGCGAACTGTATACTCCTCTGTATACACCCCTCTGTATACTCCCCTCTGTATACTCCCCTCTGTATACACCCCTCTGTATACACCCCTCTGTATACACCCCTCTGTATACACCCCTCTGTATACTCCCCTCTGTATACACCCCTCTGTATACACACCTCTGTATACACTCCCCTGTATATACCCCTCTGTATATACCCCTCTGTATACACTCCTCTGTATACACTCCCCTGTATACACCCCTCTGTATACACCCCTCTGTATACACTCCCCTGTATACACCCCTCTGTATACACTGCTCTGTATACACCCCTCTGTATACACTCCTCTGTATACTCTCCCCTGTATACACCCCTCTGAGTCCTCCTTACATTACAGTTCAAATCAGAGTCCTGCCTTACATCAAAATCTCCATCAGAGTCCTGCCTTACATCAAAATCCCCATCAGAGTCCTGCCTTACATCAAAATCCCCATCAGAGTCCTGCCTTACATCAAAATCCCCATCAGAGTCCTGCCTTACATCAAAATCCCCATCAGAGTCCTGCCTTACATCAAAATCCCCATCAGAGTCCTGCCTTACATCAAAATCCCCATCAGAGTCCTGCCTTACATCAAAATCCCCATCAGAGCCCTGTCTTACATCAGAGATCCCAGAGTCCTGTCTTACATCAGAGTACTCATCAGAGCCATCCATTACATCACAGTTCCCATCAGAGTCCTCCTTACATCACAGTTCCCATCAGAGTCCTCTTTACATCAAAGTCCCTATCAGAGTCCTGCCTTACATCAGAGGCCCCATCAGAGTACTCGTCAGAGACATCCCTTACATCACAGTCCCCATCAGGACCATCCCTTACATCACAGTCCCCATCAGGACCATCCCTTACATCACAGTCCCCATCAGGACCATCCCTTACATCACAGTCCCTATCAGAGTAATCCCTAAATCAGAGACCCCATCAGAGTCCTCCCTTACATCAGAGTTCCCAGCAGAGTCCAGATTACCCCAAGGTCCCCATCAGAATCCTCCTTACATCAGAGACCCCACCGGAGTCCTTATCAGAGCCCCCCTTACATCAGAGTTCCCATAAGAGCCCTCCTTACATCACAGACCCCATAAGAGTCATCTCTTACAACAGGGTTCCCTTTAGAGTTCTCCCTTAAATCACAGTTCCCATCAGAGCCCTCCCTTACATCAGGGTCTGCACCAGAATCCTCCCTTACATCAGTCCCCTTTTAGAGCCTTCCTTACATCAGAGACCTCCTGAGAGTCCTCTTTACATTAGAGACCCCATCAGAGTCTTCCTTACATTAGAGACCCCATCAGAGTCTTCCCTTACATGACAGTTCCCATCCTGCTCTACATCCCCCTTACACCATGGTCTCCATTAGCGTTCCCCCTTACATCAGCAGTGAAGACCACCATAGACATCTTCTGAGCTTATTCCTCAATCAGTACACATTTGGAGACCCCTGTACTAGATATACTCATTATCGCGTGTTTATTATAATATAAAAATAAGAGCTACTGTATATCCTATTTCTGTTTATATGTAATATGACTTAGATACAGAGGAGTATATAAAGTCCATGGTCATTTTTCAATCAGGTCTTCCTTCTCTTCTATGGATGATATTTTGTGCCGGCGGATTATCAATGTTTGAAGAAGTTACAAACCCTAAGAAGTCATTTTGTTCAAAAGTTTCGAAAAATACAAATTTCCTCCAAGTAAAAGGAATCACGTTTGTTCATTTGTAGCATTTAGCAGCTCCAATGACTACTTTATAGCGGACTTCCAGCATACAAATTCCTCTTGCTGAGAAAATAATCTGCCATACTTAGAGTTCACATATTGCACGGAAGTGTATTTCCAGCCAGAACGTTCCAGATTTGTACCCGTTTGTGTTCTGTAGATATTGAGACAGGAAGTTACAATTACCTCCCTGAGCAGAGAGCTGTGTGGGAGAGCGAGCCTGCCATAATCAGGGGATTAGAATCAGTCCCAGCATAAAAATACCAAGAAATTGGATCCTCAGCACCCTGCAAATGGGATAAAGTGGATCCAAACCCAAGAACAAAATTCAGATTTCTGCTTAGCAATCTTTTCATGTCATGGCTGCATTCATTTTCTTTTTCTTTTTTTTGGCTTTTTTTACCCTGTGATCCTGCCAATAACACACTTCCTGTCCTAGGGTGACAACGCTCATTCACTGCTAGGGACACACTGAGGGGCATTCGGATCCTAATCTGAACCCGAACTATCCAGGCAAGAGGCTGTCACTATCCACCAATCATAAGCGGGCGAGCCAATCCCCACTATGTAGTCACACTTATACAAGGGGTGGGTATGCATGCAGCCATCGCCCGGACAAGGTCATGTAGAGTCCAGGGCGAACATGCCAAATTGACCCCCCAAAAATAAAGAAATCGAGCACTAATCTGCATGCTCGCCCCCTAAGCAAAGTCCCCTCTCCTCCTACAAATCCCCCCTCCCAGCACAAATCTTTGCCCCCCATCCGCAAATAAATCTCCCCCTAATAGCACAAATCTGCTAACCCTTAAATTTCCCATCCTAGCACAAATCCTATTCCCCCCACTCCAAATCCCCCCATTCCAGCACAAATTCCCCTCCTCCAATCCTTGATCTTAGCACAAACCCCCCACCCTACAAATTTCCCTTCCTAGCACAAATCCTCTTCCCCCACTCCAAATCCCCCCCCCCATCCAGCACAAATTCCCCTCCCCCAATTATTGATCTTGGCACAAATTCCCCCATCCTACATATTTCCCCTCCTAGCACAAATCCTCTTCCCCCCACTCCAACCCCCCCCCCCCATTCCGGCACAAATTCCCCTCCCCAATCCCTGATCTTAGCACAAATCCCCCACCCTACAAATTTCCCCTCCCAGCACAAATCCTCTTTCCCCCACTGGTACCCCCCCCCATTCCAGCACAAATTCCCCTCCCCCAATCCTTGATCCTAGCACAAATCCCCTACCCTACAAATGTTCCCTCCTAGCACAAATCCTCTGCCCCCCCACACTCCAAATCCCCCCTTCCAGCACAAATTCCCCTCCCCAATCCTTGATCTTAGCACAAATCCCCCACCCTAAAAATTTCCCCTCCTAGCACAAATACCCCCCAATTATCTCTACTAGCACAAATTCCTAGCCCCCCCCAAAAAAATATTTCCCCTACCATTTTATTTTTATAGTAAAAGCTCCAAAATCCCCCCACTCCAGCAAAAATTCCCATGCCCAATCCTTGATCTTAGCACAAATCCCCCACCCTACAAATTTCCCTTCCTAGCACAAATCATCTTCCCCTACTCCAAATTCCCCCCCCCCCCCCCCTTTCCAGCATATCCTAGCACACATCCCCCACCCTACACATTTTCCCTCCTAGCACAAATCCTCTGCCTCCCCCACTCCAAAACCCCCCCATTCCGGCTCAAATTCCCCTCCCCAATCCTTCATCTTTGCACAAATCCCCCACCCTACAGAACAGACCTACAAATTTCCCCTCCTAGCACAAATACCCCCCAATCATCCATACTAGAACAAATTCCTAGCCTTCCCCCCCAAAATATATTTCCTCTACCATTTTATTTTTATAGTAAAAGCCCCCAAATCCCCCCACTCCAGCACAAATTCCCCTCCCCAATCCTTGATCTTAGCACAAATCCCTCACTCTACAAATTTCCTCTCCTAGCACTAATCCTCTTCCCCCCCCCCACTCCAAATCCCCCCCCCCCCCCATTCCAGCACCAATTCCCCTCCTCAATCCTTGATCTTAGCACAAATCCCCCACCCTAAAAATTTCCCTTCCTAGCACAAATCATCTTTCCCCCACTCCAACCCCCCCCCCCCCCCCCCCACCCGACATTCCAGCACAAAGCACCAATTCCCCTCCCCCAATCCTTGATCCTAGCACAAATCCCCCACCCTACAAATTTCCCCTCCTAGCACAAATCCAATCCCCCCCTCCAAATCCCCCCATTCCAGCACAAATTCCCCTCCCCCAATCCTGGATCCTAGCACAAATCCCCCAACCTACAAATTTCACCTCCTAACACTAATCCTCTTCCCCCCCACTCCAAATCCCCCCATTCCAGCACAAATTCCCCTCCCCCAATCCTTGATCTTAGCACAAATCCCCCACCCTACAAATTTCCCCTCCTGGCACAAATCATCCCTACTAGCACAAATTCCTAGCCCGGGTAGCCCCCAAAAATATTTCCCCTACCATTTTATTTTTATAGTAAAAAAAAACAAAATCCCCCCTCTTAGCACAAATCCTCTTCCCCCATCCCCCGTCCCAACACAAATCACCACTACTAGCCCACCACGCCGAATTTGTCCTCCTAGAACAATTCCTACATCCTGCCATCCCCGAAATTTTCCTTTCCCAGCACAATGCCTCGGATGTTTAATTGGTGGTGCATAGTGGCAGCTTCCTGGCTGGACAGCTCAATTGAGTTGAACTGGTATGTGAACATGCCGAGCTCATCCCTGCTCAGTGCATTGAATATATATGACAGAGCAGTTTTGTCAAGCTAGGGCAGGACTACAGAACTACCCCCTGTCTTCTCCATAACACAGGGGAGATGTTCTGCCGCCCACAGAGATAGCTGATAACAATGCTGACTAATTAAAGTGCTTGTAAAGAAGCAAGATTTTTTTACCTTCTTGCATTCTATGCTCGAAGGTAAAAAAAAAACCTGTGTGGAGCCCCCCCCCCCCCCCCAGCCCACCTTTTATACTTACCTGAGCCCCATCTCAATCCAGCAATGTACACAAGAGCGGCAGCTCTCCTGGGTCTATTCCTCCTCATTGGCTGAGACAGCAACCACAGCCAGTGAGGAATGAGGAGTGGGGGTGGGACCGAGTCATGCTCCATGTTTGAATGGACACACAGAGCAGCGGGCATGCTTAGGTGCTCCCCATAGCAAGCTGCTTGCTATTGGTCCCTTGGGAGCAGTAAAGGGCCAGGAGTGCTGGCGGGGGACCCAAGAAGAGGAGGATCGGGGCTGCTCTGTGCAAAACCACTACACAGATCAGGTATATATGGCATTTTTTTTTGCTTTTAATATCACTTTAAGACTGTAGCATAGGCAGTTATCAGGCAGGAAGTTACCTATTCTCAAGATTTCTGGCAGGATCCACATGTATTTTTTCACAGCAGTCGGCATAGAGATTTGATAATGGAGATTGTCTATTTATTTATTTTTTGCTGTTGGTTAGACTTGCTAGACATGTATCTATTTTTTTACTATGTAACTAAATAACTTATTAAACAGTCCATGATTTGCTAGGGATGCAATAAAGCAAAACCTTTTAAGCAATTTTAGAAAATGATATCGGCTTCAGACTGAGAAGGGAAGGCTGTTCTTAATAACATCGCATTACTCCAGGGCTAGGATGAGGGGTGGGCAGGAGGGCCAGCTGCCCTGGGCACAATGGTTTACTAGGGGTGCCTTCCTTCTGTTGCAAGGCTGACAGGAGTAGTGACAGTGGTAGTGGTTTTGACAAGCAAGTGAATGCAGGGTGTAGGTTCCCCTAAGCTTGCACATCATGAGCAGGGGGGATGGTGCAGTTTGGAATCTTAGCACTGGGTACTGGATGACTTTGTCCCAGCACTGGTACCAGCAATGGCATCATGGCATTTCTCAGGGCGGGTTTCCTGATGATGGCAATGCAATCTATATTCAAACCGCCACTTATAGTCTCCATCTGAAGCCAGTGCATAGGCGTGCACAGGCCTGGGCACACCCTAATCCCCTTGTGTGATGCAGTTTTAATTTTTTATTTATATATTTTATAAAAGTTTTTATTAATTAATAAAAGTAAAAAACGACCGACACCAATCTTATCCCTATTGACACTGTCCACTGCCCTACTGACACCGTCTACTGACACCGTCCACTGCCCTACTGACACCGTCCTCTGCCCTAATGACACCGTCCACTGCCCTACTGACACCGTCCTCTGCCCTACTGACACCGTCCTCTGCCCTACTGACACCGTCCTCTGCCCTACTGACACCGTCCTCTGCCCTACTGACACCGTCCACTGCCCTACTGACACCGTCCTCTGCTCTACTGACACCGTCCTCTGCCCTACTGACACCGTCCACTGCCCTACTGACACCATCCTCTGCCCTACTGACACCGTCCCCTGCACTACTGACATCGTCTACTGCCCTACTGACACCGTCCTCTGCCCTACTGACACCGTCCTCTGCCCTACTGACACCGTCCTCTGTCCTACTGACACCGTCCTCTGTCCTACTGACACCGTCCTCTGCTTTACTGACACCATCCTCTGCTCTACTGACACCGTCCTCTGCTCTACTGACACCGTCCACTGCCCTACCGACACCATCCACTGCCCTACCGACACCATCCACTGCCCTACCGACACCGTCCACTGCCCTACTGACACCGTCCACTGCCCTACTGACACCATCCTCTGCCCTACTGACACCGTCCACTGCCCTACTGACACCGTCCTCTGCCCTACTGACACCGTCCTCTGCCCTACTGACACCGTCCTCTGCCCTACTGACACCATCCTCTGCCCTACTGACACCATCCTCTGCTCTACTGACACCGTCCTCTGCCCTACTGACACCGTCCTCTGCCCTACTGACACCGTCCTTTGCTCTATTGACACCATCCTCTGCTCTACTGACACCATCCACTGCTCTACTGAAACCAATCTCTGCTCTACTGACACCGTCCTCTGCCCTACTGACACCGTCCTCTGCTCTACTGACACCGTCCTCTGCCCTACTGACACCGTCCTCTGCCCTACTGACACCGTCCTCTGCCCTACTGACACCGTCCTCTGCCCTACTGACACCGTTCTCTGCCCTACTGACACCGTCCTCTGCTCTACTGACACCGTCCTCTGCTCTACTGACACTGTCCTCTGCTTTACTGTGCATGTGTTTTTGAGCTTTGGGGTGCACACCCTAATGCAATAAGCTGCGCACACCTATGAGCCAATGTGACAACGCAGAAGTGAAATTAGGAGACAAGGACAGAGTGTTGTCACCTATGCGGAAGTGATAACATACGGACTAATTACATGGCAGGATCACCAGGAATTATTTCAAGGCAGATTTAAAAAGACTGAAAATGACATTAACATCCCAAAGACTATATATTATTTTAGTGACTGGGTTGGCATCTAAATCAGTCTTTGGAATAACATTAGATCTTATACAATATCTTTCCATCCTTTTGGTACAAGCGGAGCCACGGGCCCTGCCCAGATCTGGCACCAATCTGGGGTGAGTGCAGCCATGATGGAAGCGTCACCCCTGGCAGAGAATGTTCAGTGATATTTTTTAACATTGCGCTTCTGGCAGTGAAGCAGAAATGTTTCAGAAAAAAAGAAAAAAGGGGATCGTCGGCCAACGCAGGCCTCCTCCCCTCTGCAGCCGTACAGACCCCAGGGCTCGGAATTACACAACCGGCACATGTTGTATTAAATCTTTACAATCTCCTGCCAAGAATCCAAGGCCAGGAAAGCAGCTTAGTGTCAGGAGGAAAGGGTCCTGGTATCGTTCTTATTAAAGGGGAATTCCACATGGCATTCCTTCCTGGGGCTGTGTGGGGCACTGGTGGTCTGGGAACCAAGCAGGGCATTCTGTCACTGAGATATGTCCATTATCTGATGAAAGATGACAGGTTCTCTTTAGGAAGCCTATTGTAGATTTCACAATTCCCTCTTGATAATTCAATCAGTGTGCTTGGTAAATCTAACACACCCATTCATTCTGGTATGTGTTGACTAAAGCTGAACCCCAGGCAGGTCTAACGATTGCCGACCAGTACCAGTTGTACTGTGACAGGCTGGCTCGGCTGCGCGAATCGCTGTCATTGTGCGTCGGGCACGTACATGGCGATCTGTGGGCAGAGGCCCATTCTCTAGCGGGGGAACCAACCAGCTGGTCTAGCGGACTAGATGTCCACCACCAGCCACCTGCGATCGCTCCAGAGAGAGGAAGAACAGAGATCCGCCAGTGTAAACAAACAGATCCCCGTTCTGTCAGGGGAGTAGAGTGAGATTGTCTGTTCCTAGTGATTAGGAACAGCGATCTCTCTCCTCCTCCAGTCAGTCCAGCCCACATACAGTTATGCCCCATACACACAGTCGGATTTTTTGACAGAAAATGTGTGATCGGATCATGTTGTCGGAAAACACGATCGTGCGTGGGCTCCATCAGACTTTTTCCGTCCGATTTTCCGACGCACAAAGTTTGAGAGCAGGATCTAAAAAAAATTCCGACAACAAAATCAGATCGTTTAAATTCCAATCGTGTGTAGACAATTCTGACCGACAAAGTGCCACGCATGCTCAGAATAGACTAAGGCCGCGTACACACGCGGGGACTGTTCGCCCAACTTTGTCCGCTGAACAGTGTTTCGGCAAACAGTCCGCTCGTGTGTGGGCTTTCAGCGGACAGTTTCAGCGAACAGTCCGCTGAACAAGGTTTTTCGGAAATTCCGAAAAACTGTCCGCTGAAACTTTGTTTCAGCGAACAGTCCCCTCGTGTGTAGGCTTGTTCGTCAAACTAAGTTCCGCGCATGCTCAGAAAGGATTTACACGCCGAAAGTTATAATGCAGTGTATAGGACGTCGTATTTTTCGTCCCGTCGTACGTGCCGTTCACGTCATCGCGCACGGTTTCAGCAAACTGTTCGTCCGTCGTGTGTGGCCATGTCCGTCCATGCTAATTTTGAGCGGACTGTTTGCCGGACAAAGTTGGGCGAACAGTCCCCGCGTGTGTACGCGGCCTTAGAGACTAAAGCTATTGGCTACTGGCCTCTTTATAGTCCTGTTGTACGTGTTATTCGTCACCGCGTTCTGAATGATCGGATTTTCCGACAACTTTGTGCGACCGTGTGTATGCAAAACAAGTTTGGGCCAACATCCGTCAGAAAAAAATCTGATGGATTTTGTTGTCGGAATGTCCGACCGTGTGTATGGGGCATAAGAAACACCTCCCAGGGAACACCTTTAACCCCTTGATCACCACTAGTGTTAACCCCTTCCCTGCTAGTGTCATTTATACAGTAATCGGTGCATTTTGATTGCACTGATCGCTGTATAAATGTCAATGGTTCCAAAAAAGTGTCAAGTGTTTGATTTGTCCGCAGTCCCGCTAAAAAAAATCGCGATCACCATCATTACTAGTGAAAATAAATAATATTCATAAAAATGCTATAAATCTATCCCTTATTTTGTAGACGCTATAACTTTTGTGCAAACCAATCAATATATACTAATTGGGATTTTTTTTTACCAAAAATATATCATAGATTATATATTAGACTAAACTGAGAAAGAAATGTTTCTTTTTTTATTTTTTTATTTTTTTGGAGATTTATTATAGCAGAAAGCAGAAAATATATATTTTTTTTTTTTCAAAATTGTTGCTTTTTTTTTTGTTTATAGCCCAAAAAATAAAAACCAATAGGAAGAGAGAGTACAGTGACGGAACCATGAGTTCATCAGCCTGCTACCTCTCCTTTCACTGAAATAATATTCACTGCTGGAATCTACCCCTTCCTCTATCTAACTCTCCTCTCCCTAAAATGCTCTGCATTGCTGGAGGACTCTGCTTCTTTATCTAACTCTGCTCTCCTGAAACACTCTGCACTGCTGGAGGACTCTGCTCCTTCCAAAGTAGTAGTGCATGAACTACTATGAAGTTGCTGCAACTTTAAAGGGGTTGCAAAGGTTAGGCCTTATGCACAGAATGCATTTTAAGGTGAAAAACCTTGAGGGTTTACAACCCCTTTAGGCTCCATACACACAGGACGTTCAAAAAAGTATTTCTGGACGTCAGATTGCTGGCAGGAAAACGCTGTTTTAAAAACACGCTTTTAATAGCGTTTTTAAACGCGTTTTTGAGCATTTTTTTTTTTTATTACACCCAGATTACATTCAGCTCTGCAATGTAAAAAATGCTGAACGCTGCTTTTTTTTTAGCATTCATCGTTTTTTCTGGGCAGAAGAACTGCGAAAAACACGATTTTAGGGTGTTCAGACAACAGCCCATAAACCCCCCTGCTGATAAACTTCAAAAAACATCCATGTGTGTGTGTGTATAGACACATAGGATAACAAAGAGAGGAGTTTAAGGGCTGTTAAAAAAAAAACGCCCAAACTCACAAAGACTTGCGTTTATCAGCTTCAGTGTGCATGAGGATTAAAGTCGCCCATATATGAATGGTTATCATTGGAAAACGTTGGGAAGGACTTGTCATGCAACTTTGGTTGGGAAGCGTCTCCGGGACACTGTCAGCTCAGCAAGAAAAGCAACTGCAGCAAAAAAATAAAGGAGTTTTGTGCCTGAGTGCAGAGGAATTTGTATACAGGAAATATTCAGGTTATCACTGCGAGGAATCGTGTTTTGGACAATCCATTGTAGGGGGTTCAGGCACAAACAAGACAAGGGTCATCCAGGGACAGGAAGACATCTGGATTACCATTAAGAACATCCTGTATCCAATGAAGCCAGTTACATCCACAGTGCACATTTCAAGGGCATACGATTTGCTGACAAGGGCTGTGTCTAATGGGTTTAGGAATGTTCAGGGAACATGCAAATACAGGTTATTTTAAACAAAAAGCCATAACATGCCATAAATGTCTTTTTTTTTTTAAACACTCACAAACTGCATATCCAGCTTGCAACATTTAAAATTTAACTAAGACTCAGCACTGCCCCTAGTGGTGAGAAATCTAGGTAGTGCCAGAAAGTCATATGGCAGGAGTGCCCAACCTTTTGAAGAGCGAGGGCCACTTAAAGTGGAGTTCCACCCAGAAGTGGAACTTCCACTTATCGGATTCCTCCCCTCTCCGGTGTCATATTTGCCACCTTTCAGGGGGGGGGGGGGGAGATACCTGTCAAATCTAGGTATTTGCTTCCACTTCCGGGCATAGATGGCCACAGAAAACGATGCCATGTCTGGCCCCTCCTCCTTCCCCCCCCCCGCCGTCTTCTGGGAGACACACAGGTCCCAGAAGACAGCAGGGACCATTCTGAATGTGCAGCGCGACTCACGCATGCGCAGTAGGGAACCAGGAGTGACGCCGAAAGTCTTCACTTCCTGATTCCCTCACCAGGAATGGCGGCGGCAGCACCTGTGAGTCGATCCGAAGATTGGCTTCGGGTGACAGCATTGCGGGCTCCCTGGACAGGTAAGTGTCCATGTATTAAAAGTCAGCAGCTACAGTATTTGTAGCTGCTGACTTTTAACTTTTTTTTTCCCAGGTGGAACTCCGCTTTAAGTGATTTGGTAAGCAGTCGCAGGCCGCAATGATATATGAGGTTTTACCGCCTCCCAAACCGCAAACTTAAATGAGCCCTTATTATCCAGAGTGCTATATAAGGCTGCTTTCACACTGATGCCCTGCGGGTTAGCTGCGCTTTGCCATAGAGTTCTAATATATTTTGCAGATGTGGTGCACTTTCTGAAAGTGCCCGTAGGATATAACAGTAAGTCTATTGCTCAGTGCAGCTAATCTGCAGGACAACGGCAGGTGATGCTCCGGGATGGCAGGTTGGCAACCTATTAATCGAGATCTAAGCTTGCTGACCCACCGTCCATGGGCAATGCCCTGCCATGGTTTGAGGTCAAGGGCCACATCAGAGGGCTTAGAGGGCAACATGTTGAGATCCCCTGTAATATGGCATGGTGGCATGGCAAAATGGGAAACTCCGCTTGTCTGCCTCATACCCCCCCTCCACTGCCACATTTGGCACCTGGTTTTGACACTGAGCTGGAAGTTCGACTCCACCCTCCTTCCCCTGCAGCCTTCTGAGACCCAACACAGGTCCCAGAAGACTGCAAGCGATTCGCAACACACTGCACACAGTAGGAAACCGTCTGTGAAGCCATCAGGCTTCACTGCTGGTTTCCCTTAATCAAGATGGTGGCGCCAGCAATCGATAGCCAATCGAAGAATCGGCTCGGGTGAGGGAACCGCTGGATCCGTGCACAGGTAATTGCCCTAATGTTAAAAGTCAGCAGCTACAGTATTTTTTTGGGGGGTGCCTGGAGCTCCTCTTTCATTTGATGGCCAATGAGCTGTGAACAGCTACATGCAGTTTGGAATAGACAGCTCTTTAACATTAGGCTGTGCCAGAGCTAATATCCAGTAATTCTGGATGTACGGTTGGTTCAGAGGGCATTAAGAAATAATAGTGCATGGCTCCGCCCACTATTACAAAAAAAGGCAGTGACCTGATGAATGCTGGTCCACCAACATCACAGGGGGCGTGGTGCCACCAGGTGACGTCGCCGGATGCCCGTGCCTTGTAGCTATTTAAGAAATGTCACATGGATGTGGCGGGCAGACCACAGAAACTTTCTTCTTTTTTGTTTTTTGGGTCCGGTGGTGGCTGATTGATGATGGATCTACATCGGGATACATTGTTTTTTCATTTTTTAATAAAGGAATTGTTAAAAACTAAATTTAAATGTCTTTATTAAATCTTACACTTTTTTGGTAAATGGGTAGGGATACTATGTACCCCAGACACATTCACACACATAGGGGGGCCTTCCAGATTTTGATAAGCCCCCCGGTCTGCAGACCCCCTTAACCACAGCCCAGGGATGTTGGGCAGAGGCTCTTGTCCCCATCAACATGGGGACAAGTGCTTTGGGGTGGGGGGGCATGTTGAGGGCATGTGGCCTGGTATGGTTCGGGGGGGGGGGGGGGGGACTCACTTGCCGGGCTGCAAGCTCAGATAAGGGTCTGGTATGGATTTTGGGGGGACATCACATCATTTTATTTTTATTTATACCTTTTCTCATCAGCAGTATATAGAAGTCTAGTGTCTGGATAAAGCTTGTAGGAGGAGTTTTCATTCTCCTCTGACTGTCCTATAAGGCTGTAGGACCCCTGACCCTCTGTCTGGACAGTGCTGATTGGCCCTGTGAGAATCACATACACTCTCCCAAGAAAAAAAAAAACTCTCTAGCAATACACACCAAACTGAGCATATGCAGAGTGACTCCAAAGGCTCTGTCTTTTCAGGAGATGGACCGGGGACAGTGGAAGAAGGGGAGGATCAGAGAAGAAAGGATCAAACAGCCTTTTTAAACGTAGGATTAATCCCTTAGGTTCCACAGTGAGTATAACAAGCATGCTTTACTGCATATACAGACTTATTTTACTGTTATAGGTTTACTGACACTTTAATATTGTAAAGTGCTGTGCAAATGGTTGGTGCTATAAAAAACCTGTATTATAATAATAATAATAATAATAAAATATTTAAAGGTATTTTTTATTGTGACTCTAAACCTTGCTTTTCCACCTAAATGCCGCAGGCCAGATATTGATAGTAAGGGGAACATGTAGACGCCTCAAGAACCCAGTCTGAGGATAATGAAGCACATTCACTCTTTGTATGACTACAAAAAGGCCAAAAAAAAGTTTCTCAGCAGCAGAATAATAGCGCAGTTTCTGGAGGTACACTAAAAATAAACAGAGAGACAAGGTGAAGGTGCCTACCCACACACGCTCACACTGTGCCGTGTTCTGTTACAGTAGAAGTACATTTCTGATAAATAGCGGGATTAAATTGCACCTGTTAATGGGAAGGCGAAAAGCTGCTAGCGAGATCAAAAAACGTGCCACAGCCATTGGTCAATGCGATGGGTGACCTCAATGACCATTAGCTGGGCAGTGAAGACAGGAAGGGCTAGGGCTCCGATTTGGAGCTGAAAGATTTGTATTATTGATAATTGATGATAATTGGGTCCTAAATGAAATTCTCAGCCCTTGGGGTATTGGAGGTGCTTTAGAAAAAAAAAATGTATAGGTACATGCTGGTAGACTCCATTGTAGTGTACATACTCCCCCTGACAACGCTATTAGATACTGGTCTGTATAGAAGGCCGGAGCCATTTTTGTTCAGTCATCATCCAAAGTCAGTATCTACTTCCAGGACTGGAAGATTCCATTCCAGAGGTGGTAAAATAATTAAAATTACCTACCTACACAGTAGTGTTGTTGGTTCTGTGAGCACATCTTACACAACTCAGCCCCAGGCTGCTGCCTCCCATGCAACTTAGCCTGCTGCTGCCTCCTACTTTGCTCAGCCTCCTACTGCTGCCTCCCACTCAGCTCAGCCTCCTACTGCTACCTCCCACTCAGCTCAGCCTCCTACTGCTGCCTCCCACTCAGCTCAGCCTCCTACTGCTGCCTCCCACTCAGCTCAGCCTCCTACTGCTACCTCTCACACAGCTCAGCCTCCTACTGCTGATTCCCACTCGGATCAGCCTCCTACTGCTGCCTCCCATGCAACTTAGCCTGCTGCTGCCTCCTACTTTGCTCAGCCTCCTACTGCTGCCTCCCACTCAGCTCAGCCTCCTACTGCTACCTCTCACACAGCTCAGCCTCCTACTGCTGATTCCCACTCAGATCAGCCTCCTACTGCTACCTTTCACTCAGCTCAGCCTCCTGCTGCTACCTCCCACTCAGCTCAGCCTCCTACTGTTGCCTCTCACTCAGCTCAGCCTCCTACTGCTGCCTCTCACTCAGCTCAGCCTCCTATTGCTGCCTCCCACTCAGCTCAGCCTCCTACTGCTGCCTCTGACTCAGCTCAGCCTCCTACTGGTTCCTCTCACTCAGCTCAGCCCCCCTGCTGCTACCTCCCACTCAGCTCAGCCTCCTGCTGCTACATCTCACTCAGCTCAGCCTCCTACTGGTTCCTCTCACTCAGCTCAGCCTCCTACTGCTACCTCTCACTCAGCTCAGCCTCCTGCTGCTACCTCTACTCAGCTCAGCCTCCTGCCTCTCACTCAGCTCAGCCTCCTGCTGCTACCTCTCACTCAGCTCAGCCTCCTGCTGCTACCTCTACTCAGCTCAGCCTCCTGCCTCTCACTCAGCTCAGCCTCCTGCTGCTGCCTCTCACTCAGCTCAGCCTCCTGCTGCTGCCTCTCACTCAGCTCAGCCTCCTACTGGTTCCTCTCACTCAGCTCAGCCTCCTGCTGCTGCCTCTCACTCAGCTCAGCCTCCTGCTGCTGCCTCTCACTCAGCTCAGCCTCCTACTGGTTCCTCTCACTCAGCTCAGCCTCCTGCTGCTACCTCTACTCAGCTCAGCCTCCTGCTGCTACCTCTCACTCAGCTCAGCCTCCTACTGGTTCCTCTCACTCAGCTCAGCCTCCTGCTGCTATCTCATACTGCTTAGCCTGCCCCTGCTGCCTCTCACTCAGCTGATCCTCCTGCTGGTGCCTCTCATTTAGCTCTGCCCCCTGTTGCTGCTTTTCTCTCAGCCACCATCCGCAGCCTCCTATATTACTCCTACACAGCTCAGTCCCTTGCTCCTGCCTATGGCACAGATAAGTTCCCCAGTGCTGCTTCTCACAGAGCTCGGCCTCCTGCTGTTGCCTCTCACGCAGTTCGGCCCCCTTTTCCTGTCTCTCACTATCTGACCAGCCAATGTAAAAATCACCACACTCACATAGTCCAATCTCCGCTGTCTCTCACCCTATGAGCATCCAAGGTAACAAAAAAAAACCAATATCGTTTGCATAAGATAAGGGCTCAGACATTACAAAGCCTTGGGCTATCCTATTATTGGAAATATGTTTAAAACTGTAAATCCTTCAACCTCCTCCCGTAACTTTAAAGCCTTTAACTCATGATCCGGCCACCGGAGCCAAGCCACGTGAAAGAGCCAAACCTTTCCCACATTCAGGCAGAATCAAACCTGCATTTGTTAAGCTCCGACCTCATGTGGTTTAAGAATGATATAAATATAGATGAGCAGTCCTGTTATGTATATTTAATACACTCTTTTAGGACTGTCCAGGCCGGGGAACAAAGCTGGAAGGGGACCAACACTGAAGAGTCCTCTTCAAATGGAGCTCTTAGGAAACACTTAATAGCTGAAGTCACCAAGCTTCTGAAGAAAATCCATAAATCACATTTGTTGACATAAGGATTTATGTAGGATGACTGGCCAGTTTGGTGCCGGCTTATAAAGCTTCTAATTCTTACCCCGAAACGCATTGGAATGTTGGCTCATATCATCCTTTCCCTCAAAAGGTGTTGGGTATTCCCTCTTATAATTTTTACCCCCAAAACATGTTGGAATGTATGCAAATAGTTTTGGCTCCCTCCTCAAACGCATTGGAGTACTCACTCTTAAAAATGTTACCCCTGAAATGGGTTGGCTTTTAACCCAAAATCTTAACGTGGACCTTTGTTTGGTTTTGGCCCTGGCCTTTTTGAATTCTTCTCAGGATAAAGAGATGGCAGTTAAAGTGGTCATAGACCTTTACATATCCTCAGTGAAGTGACTAGCCTCAGATGGTCCACAAAGATGAAACAAATGCTCCTATAAGTTGTACCTGTTTTTATGCAGTCTTCTCTTCTCTTCATCCCTTCAAAGTCAGCAGTGGCCGCTCATGCAGAGCGCATGTGATTAGAGCCTGAGGCTCTAATTGGCTTCAAAAAGGGTGGGCTCGGGCGCAGAGCACTGCCCCTCGAACCCACCCAGTTGTGTGACATAAACAAATTATTATTCGCTAATGCCTTTCTGTTTCTCCTCCCAGAAAAATAGAAGCGGGAGTTTTAAGTCCTGATTGGCCTGAAGGAGGAGTGACCGCCGGGACTTGGGAGGAGACGTGGGGGGAAGCCACCAAAGCCACGACCTGGATGGGTTAAGTGGCCTGGCGGGCGACAGGTGAGCGATGGGCAATCGAATGATGGGGGTGGGGGGGAACGTCAATCGAGCGAGCGCCGGGGGTGGGGGAGGGGAGTTTGGTTAGCTGGTTAGAGGTCGTGGCTGGCTGGGGAAGCGCCCCCCCCCCAAGAAAATTGAGCACCAGCCGCCACTTTTCAAAGTGCTGAACTTATAAGCTTGTCTGAGAGTTCATAAAAAAGGGGGCGGAGAACTGAAATCACACTCTGCAGAGCATGGCCAGGAGAGAGTTCTGAGAGATGATTGGAGGAAGGGGACACACACCCCCCTTCACACAGCACACAGGAACAGAGCTGAGGCTGTCAATTCAGCTGGAGGGCCCTCCCCTGTCACCATTTTTCTCTTGGTGTCAGGAAAACTTAGAAGTGATTCATGCTGATAGCAGAGGAATGAAGCAGCAGACAGAAATGACACTCAGTGCTCTGGATTGACACAAGCACACACTATAGAGGGATATGCTTTGTTCAGATTTCATGTCTGAGGTTTACAACCACTCCAATCCCGCTGACAAGTGTTCTGCGGCTTCTGAAGGGAGATATATGGGAACAGACTGGAGATGTGATCTGCCTGCCTGGGGAGACTTTCTTCAGATTCGCAGCATGACACAACAGCCAGCAACAGGATTTAATTAATATTCTCCCGGAGGAGCGGAGTGACACTGGAACTTCCCGGGGGAATTTGGAGGCCTCTCAGGACACAATAGAGAGGGTTTTGGCCTGGTGGGGGGGGGGGGGGGGATGCCGGGGAAAGGGTTAATGATGAATCGGTAGACAGGGTGTCAGTGCGCAGAACCCGTTTTTTTTCTATGGCGTATTATTCGTTGCGGGATCTGGTTGCCTGGTGAACGTATAAAAGAAAGTGTGAACTCTCTCACCCAAGCTGTTTTCTGTTCTAAGCAGCTAAACATTCCTGATAAAAGAATCCTTCTCACCCACACACCGCTCTGCGCAAGGTGCGCCGCAGTCAATCAGGAACAATCTGCATTTAACCGGAGGCTGAAGCTGAAAACCTGTAAGCCCCCCCCCCCCCCCTCTATGGTCTTATAACCATCCGGGCGTTCATCTTGTAAAGCTCAGGTCCTTGGTGGGTCAATCTGTATGATTGCCAGGCTTCCCAAATCAGCAGTAGAAAATGAGGCCAACGCTTTCACTTGTTCCAGCACCTTCGAGGTTGTACAACCTTAAATGATGCACGTAAAAGTTGCCATCTTGCCCGGAGGCACTATAAAAAGCCTGCTGGATCTAGGTGCAATGTGTGCTATAAAGCTTGCATTCAAGATTTACTTCAGGCATGTATATAGCAATGGCAATTTACACAGTCTCTGTCCTAAAGGCGCTTACAATCCAGTGGCGGCCGCTCCATCAGGGGCACCGCCCTTCTAATCCATGCCCCCTAATCCACATGCAGGGCACTGGACACAATGGATTTCAATTAGAGTTTTTTTATTTTTAAGCATATGATTAGAGCCTGAGGCTCTAAGTGGCTTAAAAAATAGGGTGGGCTCAGGGCGCAGACCACTGCGCTCTGAGCCCACCCAGTTGAATGAGAATAGTCAATATTCACTATTGTCTTCCTGCTTCTCCTCCTGGCCAATCAGGAAGCAGGTCTTAAGACCTGACTGCCTGAGAGGAGAAGCGACCGTATTGGTCGCAGAGGAGGAGGAGGCGCAGGGTAAAGCAGCAGAGGAGGAGAGGCAGGGTGAAGCCGCAGAGGAGGAGAGGCAGGGTGAAGCCATAGAGGAGGAGGAGACACAGGGTGAAGACACAGAGGAGGAGGAGACGCAGGGTGAAGCCGCAGAGGAGCAGGAGACGCAGGGTGAAGCTGCAGAGGAGCAGGAGACGCAGGGTGAAGCTGCAGAGGAGGAGGAGACACAGGGTGAAGCTGCAGAGGAGGAGGAGACACAGGGTGAGGCCACAGAGGAGGAGGAGACGCAGGGTGAAGCCGCAGAGGAGGAGGAGACACAGGGTGAGGCCACAGAGGAGGAGGAGACGCAGGGTGAAGCCGCAGAGGAGGAGATGCAGGAAGGAGCCAAAGCTGCCCAAAACCTAGATGGGGTAAGTGCAGGGCTGGTGGGCGGACGAGCAAGTCACGGGGGAGGGGGGGGTTTGACTGATGGTGGACCAACCAAACTGGGGTGGGAGTTGGCAGGTGGTTTGTCTCCCGCCCCCCAAAAACGGAGCACCAGCCACCACTGTTACAATCTAGGTCCCTATGTCACGTACATAATATTTATTAGGGCCGATTAAGACTCATGGTTTGAATCGAATCATGTGTTGGAAGGCTGAATGTACCAAGTTGATCGATCAACTTGAGTACAACCAGACTGCCGAATTCACATGCGATTATCGCTAGTGGCTGCTAGCGATAATCACTGTCTTCCCCTGCCCGCCCCCCGCTGGGAGCAGACAATGGCTCGGCAGGAGGACTTCCCCTGTCTGCACTGTCCTTGTTGATGGGGAATCATGCAAATTTGGTTGCAGGAAAGAAATTTGCACTGTCTATGGCCTGCCTAACCTATCTTTGAAGTGTGGGAGGAAGGTGGAATCCATGCCCCAAAGGCTTACAATCTAAGGTCTCAAATGTCACGCACATGCTAGGGCCAGTTTAGAAAGGAGACAATTACAGTAACCTACCAGCATATCTTTGGAATATGGGAGGAAACTGGAGTCCGTGCCCCCGAGGAGCTTACAATCTATGGTCTATATCTCATATGCATACATACATACATACTAGGGCCAATTAATAAAGGAACCGACTAACCTACCATCATTTCTTTGGAGTATGGAAGGAAACTGGAGGAACCAAGGAGAACTCACACGAGTTCTGGGGGAACATGCAAACTTCATGCAGACAGTTGTCTGCATTGTCAGAGCTCTGTCCTGTCTTCCTCCTCGCCGATTAGTGGGTCATTCATTGGCCGGCACCCCCTGATTGTCTTGTTCTGTGACTAATTACAGCACAGCTGGCGCAAGCTCTTCCCCTACCCGGAAGTGCTGGATCATGTACTAGGTATGTGATCCGCAACAGGAGTGCCACTCATATGTGAGGCGGTCGGCAAGTGGTTAAAGAAGATCTCTTTAACAGATGTTCAACAGTAAATTTGCCAGTTCAAAAGATCGATAGGTTGCATCACCTCTCAGCGTGTTTCGTCAACAGTAATCCACTTCCTCAGGAGTTGATGCTACTGACATGGTGTAAATCAGCTTTGTAGAAATATTTCAATAAAAAAAAAACGGTGTCAACAGATGGTTACCACTATGGAAAGTTGTGAAAACAGAGAGAAAGGAGGACTCAGCGACACCACAAGTAAACAGAGGCAAACAGGCTCACATCGCTCACCAAACCAATGCCACCTCACTAATCCATGGGTCCACAAAGGCTTCTCCAAATGGGGTGTTGACAACAGTCCACCAAAAGATATTGTGGTTTGGTGAGCCATGTGGGCTTAGAATGGCACTCAAAGCTGGGGGGGGGGTCAATTTTCAGGATCCACGGGCGTATCAGTGTGCCCATCCAGAGCAGTGAATGTAGTAGATAGAGGAGACCCCACTCTTCCAACCAGCCACCATGACAAAAAAAGTGAAGATTGGCTTCAGCCTATACGTCTCCACCAACTAACCTTGTCTACTGACACGTTTCACCCCACCCACAAGGGCTTTGTCATTGGGTGGCTATTTTGTGTGTGTTGATTACCTCCAAAAAGTCCCATGGATGCTAAATAATTTTTTTCTTTCAGGGCTACAGGATCCTCTCCCCCCTTCTCCTCATCTCCATAACATGGGAGTTCTCAGCTAACTGGATTTCATGAAGGATCAACAGATATTTTTTGTTTGTAGGGTCTACTTCAAAGTTCTGTCATGGCCGAAGGCAGCAGCTGGATGGAGCCAGAACTCTGGTGGAGAGATTTATCCACTGGAGAGCAATAAGAAGCTGGGACGTGATTCAACCTGCCAGCAATCCAGCAAAATTAATATATTACAAGGAGATGCATGATTGTTTCCAATCGTCCTTCATTTCTATCTGTTCACCAAGATCAAAAAAATATATAATCCCAAAACGACCCCCCAAAAAGGTATAAGAGGAACCCTCCTTTTCTTGGACCTGCCTTCACGGCTCCGTTCTTCTATCTAGATCCTTACTACAGCCTCTGTGAATATTCTAGGCAAGCACTGGCCACGCCCTAGAGGTACCTACATGCTGCTAGACACGCCCCTTGCTTCCACGTGGCAGCACTCAGGCCTGGTGACTGGTGCCTAAATCTTTGAAGGGGTGTGGCATGTGTTGTCTCATAGCTGAAAGTAGGGGCATATTCAAGAGTTTGCAGTGCAGAACAGGAAGGAAAGGTAAGGAAAATTAACACAGGGTGCCCTCTAAACATTGGGGGGGGGTTGTTTCTGAGTACAAAACTTAAAGTGATTGTAAACGATCACCTTGTAAAACAACCCATTCAGTTTAAAATAAAAATGAAAGGCAAAACATTTTTGTATAGATATATTTAAAAAAAAACATTATAAATTCCTTTTTTCCCTTTTTTTTTATAAGTGATCACATTCCCTCAGTTCTCAGCTGCATAAGAGCTGGGGGAGGAGAAACAGCAGCACACTAAACTTCCCACTGAAAGGCTGGGGGGGGGGGGGGGGGCATGTCAGGACAAGTCTGATCATTGGAGGAGAGCATACTGAGTTTCCAGCACAGCTAGAGAACTGACCGCAGTGTGCTCTCCTGCTTAGTGTGGTCAGTTTTTAATAGAAAAGCAGAGGGACTGGCAGGGATACCAGGGATTTTACACAAAGGCTGCAATACAAAGAGAATAGGAGACTTTCTCATACAAGTACATGGGACAGCAGGAACATATCAGAAATATTAAATGTTTAGGTAACAGACACTTTAAATCTGACCTCCGGCTTTCCCTTCAGTCTTGCACAGTTGTACAGGCTCCTTTCCTGTCTTGAAATGGATTACTCTGATTTCAGTGCACACTGTGAGCTTTTCACAATGTGCATTAAAAGCTGCAGCAAGTCAGATAGATCCCGCCTCATTTCCTGGCTGGCGGATGTCCAGCATCATCCATCTCGGGTGTCCAGCATCATCCATCTCGGGGTTCTCCAAACTTTCTAAGCCAGGGGCCAGTTTACTATCCTTCGGGCTTTACAGGGGCCGGACTGTAGCCAATGAGAGTAAAAAAAAATGCCCCACCACCAGTGCCCAATCATTGGTTTTATTGGAAGGAATAGTGCCCCATTGATGGTGTCAGTAGGGGGAATCAATACAGGTGTGTAAGCACTTCCACCTGCTCACATACCAATAGGGGGAATGGTGCCCCATCACTGGAGTTGGTTGGTGGAATTGTGCCACCAGGGTATGAGGGCAGCATAAAAAAAAAAGAAAAAATGCCAGAAGTTCAGAACTGTAGAGCCTGAAACCTTCAACACTCAACAAAAAGTTTGGCCTAGAGTTGGGCTTTAAGCTTTACATCCAACCGAGGTCACCCACGCACCCGTAAAAAAAGGAAGAAAATATTCGCTATTTTGCGCACCTAGATTTTGGGCTCCAGAATTCTGTTTCAGAAGATCACATCTGTCCCTCATACGTTCAACTTGGTGAGATTTTTCCATGGAAAGAATGTAAACCTTTGGCTCAGCAAGGAGGCTGCAAGTCCGCGCATGCCGCTCTGACAGGCAGGAACCTGCGGTGGATGATCACATCCCTTGGGACTCCGAGGCATTTTAAGAGATAACGGGTGATGTCTCCCAGTCCATAAACTGGTTTTTAATGCAAAACAGCTTCTGGATTAAACTGGAACTCCGAATAAAATGCAAAATTTATTGTAAGCCCTTGTACACACGGTCGGACACTCCGACAAAAAAATATGTTGGATTTTTTCAGACGGATTTTGTCCGAAACTGGTATTGCATACACACGGTCGGACTAATTTGTTGGGAAATCTGATCGTTCGTAACGTGATGACGTTATTTAGTTATGACGGGACTACGCTCAGGCTAGTAGCCAATAGCTTTGGTCTAGGAATTTGATCTGAGCATGCGTGGCACTTTGTCCGATCGGAATTCTCTACAAATGATCGGACAAAGTCCAAATGGATCATGTTGTCGGAAAATGTTATATCCAGCTCTCAAACTTTGTTGGACAGAAAAAGTCAGATGAAGTCCACACACGGTCGGATTATCCGACAACACGGTCCGATCGGACATTTTCCATCGAAATGTCCAACCGTGTGTACAAGGGCTAAGAGAGTCATATGTCCTTCTGACGGATGGAGGGGGCTGAATAGATACCTAGCTGAGTATGGAGGGTTTCCGATAATATTTACAATAGGAACGCCCATTCTTCATCTATACCCTTCTACTAGATGTGTCAATGGCAATATTAGGTTTTATTTTGCTAAGACTCTTCCTCCAAATCAGGAGGAATGAAAATATATTAGTCTGTTGTCGGAAAATCCGACAACAGATATTTGTCCGCGGAAAATTTGAAAACCTGCCATCCAATCTTTGTCCGCGGAAAGTCTGACAACAAATGTCGATGGAGCGTACAAATGGTCTGATTTACTGTCAACAGCCTGTCATCGAACATTTCCCGTCGGAAAATCCGATCGTGTGTAGGGGCCCTTAGGCTTCCAATGGAGACTACAAATGGCCATTTCAACACATTGCACAGACACGGTCCACCATTGTCACCACCTGAGAAATGCCACACAGCCAATGCTGGAGTGCATGTAGACAGGAAGTGGCTGCAAAGAGGCTGCTGACAGTCTGCGGTTCAGATGCATTTATTAATATAAAACGGCAAATGTTTATAGGGTTTATGGCTACTTTATATGATAATGGATTTATGTAATCTCTTCAATTTAAAGCAAAATTCTGCTTATCCCTTTGGTGCCAGCGCCTCCCAGCCCTTTCAGGGGTTTCCTATGCGAGGGTGGGGTTTCTGATCATTTGATTGCCGTGATTGGCTGTCACAGCGTTCACATAATCACAAAGCTCCCGATTGCAAGTAGAGATTGAGAGCTTTCCGTTTGCTGCTGGTACTTGTGCGGGGAGCGCGCAGGGCGCACGCTCTTGGCACAGCTCTGTTTATATTTAGGTACACATATATGCGGCCTCTTGGGCGTTAAGGACCACCCGCTGAGAGGCCGCATATATGCATACGACCGACTGGGAGGAGTTAATCAATGTAGTTTTGGAAGATGAAGAAGTGTGCTTCAGTTTAGTAATCTTTCAAGCAAAATACTTCTCTAAACAGCAAACATTTGCAGAACAAGCGAGCAATTTCTGCAAAATGTAACAACAGTTTGATATCATTCTATTCAGAGCTCTGTATGTATTCTCAGATGAGCGATAACCTACAATGTACCTTTACTTAGCACATATGACGATGAAGGTTGAATGATGAACTTTATACTGTGTTTATATTTTCTATTTTTGTTTACATTTTCTGAATAGTTACAAGCTTGCTTTGAGATATTTTTTTTTATTGAATTAAATAAAGATGTTTGTAAATCAGCCACTAGAGGGAGCTCAGTATAACTGCTTTGCTACCCGCTAAACAGCTACATATAAAAGAGATCATCCACACAGGGGGTGCACTGTTTCAATGGGTAGGACGACGCACAGACCTGCATTGTGGGTAGGAACACACAATCTGTCACTCCTCTCAGAACAGAACACGGATTTGTGTGTTCACACACTTACACACACACTGTCCCTCGTGCGCGCGATCGCTCGTGGCCGTGGTCATCGCGACCGCCAGCCACAAGCATTGCGCGCGCCTGCTATCCCGATCCCTCGAGCCGACGTATAGCCATGAAGGTTTTGCGGGATCATGCCGGCCAGCCGCAGTAAAATGACGGTGGCTGGTCGGCAAGCGGTTAATGGGTCGGGATTGACAGGCGGTAGCACCCACCAAATTCCTGCTGTGGCATGTGTACACATTTGGCTGCTGCCTCAGCAGCTGAAGGGGGTAGGGATTATGGGGTGGTAAATCCGTGAATCAACCGCAAGGTTTTACCATCCCGCAACTTAAGGGTGCTCCTCCTAAATGCAACTAAGGGCTCATTCACAAGTGCTGCTCCTCTGAAAAGTGATCCAAGTGTGTTTGACAGACAGGGGGCGAGGAGGCAATATTTTGCCTCCTCACCGCCTGATTTAAACCCATGATTGCCGTGCAATGCGATTTAATCAGGTGTGAGAAGGTGACACTGTGCCTGGTGATCTTTGACTTCTCCCGTGCTGTTCAGGTAGAGCTCCACCTCTTTAAGGTTGCCTTTCCCTGGGCTAGATGATGCTGGATGTCCTCCAGCCAGGAAATGAGGTGGGGTTCTATCTGACTTGCTGCAGCTTCTAATGCACATTGTGAGAAGCTCACAGTGTGCGGTGAAATCAGAGTAAGCCATTTCAGTCCAGGAGAGGAGCCCGTACAACTTTGCAAGACTGAAGGGAAGGCCGGAGGTCAGATTGAATTTTTTTCTCTATGACTGGTTTGGTTTACATAAACTCTGGTGAGTCAGCACTGAAAAATAAAACTAAACCCACCCCCCCACCCCTCCCCTCCCCCCCCTTCCTGAATGAGCAAGAAAATCTCAGACATGGATAACATAAACTCATTCGAAATGTTTGCTTTTAAATGGAGATCTCATTCCCGACAATAAGCAGAAAATAAAACAAACACACAAAGTGAAACTCGATTCCCATTCTGGTGATGCGAAGATCTGACGAAGACAATGGACATTCGTCCTTTTCTCTGTCCCATCGGAGACGCTGTCAATAGAGTGAAAAGATTGGATATGGGAGTGGGGGAGGGGACGGGGTGAGCGGGTGTCACCGGCGGGGCCGAACAGGTGACATCATCGGTGCACAAACACGGCACAAAATCATTTTTCTCCTGCTGTTATCCGCCAGCGTTCACCTGCCACTCTGCTCCCCCGGGGTGCGATAATTACACCCTACGGATCAGGAGACGCAGAGAAATCACTGTAATTACAGCCTGCGTCTATGAGGATTGTGTACGAGTGTTCTCCGCACTCAGACACGCAAAATAACATTTCACGCTACATCATATGTCACCCTTTTCTGGGGCTGGCTGCAAATAAAATTTATAAAAAAAGAGTAATCTGATGCGAGATCTTCCGCCTGTTTTCATTTAGAATTCTGTTTGGCCAGTTTTATGATTTGCAAAGTGTGACACTAAAACTGAGCTTTACAGCTTCCGGTGTCACGCCTTCAACTCGCTTATCAGACTTTGAATTTATGTGGATCGCATTTGTTCATCGCATTTCTGACTCGCCGTCCTGTCCAGTAAGCAGAGACAAGAAGCTGAATCAGGATGTAGTGAAGTCACCTTCCTGACTTTGCAGTGCGGTAAAAGTGTGCGAATCATAAATGACTGTACAGAGAAGACCGAGCCAGTCCCATCATTCCCTGCACCACAGGAGCTGACACTCTAACCCCCCCCCCCCCCCCCACAATCATACACTGGTGTTATTATTATACATTTATATAGCTCTGACATATTCCAAAATATTGTACAGAGAATAATGAGTCAGTCACATCAGTCTCTGCACTAGAGGAGCTTACACTCTAATGTCCTCCCACAGTCACACACTATTATTATTACTATACATTTATATAGCTCTGACATATACCGCAGTGCTGTACAGAGAACACTGAGCCAGTCACATCATTCTCTGCACTAGAGGAGCTTACACTCTAATGTTCACCCCACAGTCACACACTATTATTATTACTATACATTTATATAGCTCTGACATATACCGCAGTGCTGTACAGAGAACACTGAGCCAGTCACATCATTCTCTGCACCAGAGGAGCTTACACTCTAATGTCCTCCTACAGACACACACTGTTGTTATTATACATTTATATAGCTCTGACATATACCGCGGTGCTGTACACAGAACACTGAGCCAGTCACATCAGTCTCTGCACCAGAGGAGCTCACACTCTAATGTCCATTAATACAATTATGTTTCTTTGTATATAGTTCTATTTATGCTTTTGGACAAAAAGCCTTGTTTTGTTATCTGCTGAAGTAAAGCTTTTTGTTTTTGCTTATTTACATATTCTTTTTTTTATTTATTTTTATATATATGTAAACAAAAATGTACACTCTAATGTCCCCCCACAGTCTACTATTATTATACATTTATATAGCTCTGACATATACTATGGTGCTGTACAGAGAACACAGAGCCAGTCACATCAGTCTCTGCACCAGAGAAGCTTACACTCTAATGCAGCAGCGGCCGGACCATAGGGGGGGGGGGGGCACCAACCCCTCCCCAATCTCCATGTGGGACACTGGGCGCACAGAGTTCTACAAGTTTTTTTTTTTTTAAGTACATGATTAGAGCCATAGGCTCTAATTGGCTTCAAAAAGGTTGAGCTCGGGCGCCAAAAACAAAAATGGAACACCAGCTCCCACTACTCTAATGTCCCAGACTCCCCACCACAATCACACACTATTATTATACATTTATATAGCTCTGACATATACCGCAGTGCTGTACACAGAACACTGAGCCAGTCACATCAGCCTCTGCACCAGAGGAGCTTACACTCTAATGCAGCAGCGGCCGGACCATAGGGGGGGCACCAACCCCTCCCCAATCTCCATGTGGGGCACTGGGCGCACAGAGTTCTACAAGGTTTTTTTTTTTTTTTTTTAAAGTACACGATTAGAGCCGTAGGCTCTAATTGGCTTCAAAAAGGTTGAGCTCGGGCGCCAAAAACAAAAATGGAACACCAGCTCCCACTACTCTAATGTCCCCACCACAGTCACACACTATTATTATACATTTATATAGCTCTGACATATACCACAGTGCTGTACACAGAACACTGAGCCAGTCACATCAGCCTCTGCACCAGAGGAGCTTACAATCTAATGCCTCCCCCCCCCCCCCCAACAGTCACACACACACACACACACTATTATTATATACATTTATATCTTTTTAGAATTAATAGAAGTATTGTAATTATTATTTATAGCTCTGACATACACTACGGTGATGTACAGAGAGCACTGAGCCTGTCACATCAGTCTCTGCACCAGAGAAGCTTACACTCTAATGCATTGGCGGCTGGTTCATAGCGGGCACAGGGGCGCCGCCCCCTCCCCAATCTCCACATGGCGCATTTTTGCAAAAAAAAGTTCCACTTTTTTTTAAGTACATGATTAGAGCCGGAGGCTTCAAAAAGGTTGGGCTTGGCCCCCCCCCCCCCAAAAAAAAAAAGATGGAGTGCCAGCCCCCACTGCTCTAATGTCCACCCACAGTCACACACTATAGTTATTATACATTTATATAGCTCTGACATATACTATGGTGCTGTACAGAGAAGACTGAGCCAGTCACATCAGTCTCTGCACCAGAGGAGCTTACACTTTAATATTCTCCTGCTACTACACACTATTATTATACATTTTTATAGTTCTGACATAAACCGCAGCGCTGTACAGAGAACACTGAGCCAAGTCACATCAGTCTCTGCATCAGAGGAGCTTACACTCTAATGTCCCTCCCACAGTCACACACTATTATTAATATACATTTATATCTGTTTAAAATGAATAGAAGTATTGTAATTATTATTTATAGCGCTGACATATACCGCAGTGCTGTACAGAGAACACTGAGCCATTAGTGATGATAATCTGGGGCTCTTGCACAGGGGACCATCCTGTGGAGTTCTCGGGTCGGATATCACAATTTCCTCATCATGACATTTCCTTTTTCTGCTCGCTCACAGGATACATCGTACTCTGCACATCGCCAACTTCTGTACTACAACAGAAAACGGTGAATCAATATCCTCCAGCAGCGTGGCGTAGATTGTTCATTACTGTGCAGGGGTCCCCCATTCACTGAATCTCTGTGGCTTCAATCATTCTTCCTTCTGAACAGCCCCGCATCTAGTGGCCCTAGATCAGTAACTTTACAAGATTGTAGGAATAAATTCCTGACTTGATAACATATACAGCAACAGTATTATTTAATAGATAAGCTCCACCTTTTCTCGTTAAAAAGACGTCCTTGAGCTCCGGCCTAGGGTCTTTGCCTAGGCTGAGATGATGTCATCAGTCTGCTGCAGGCAGGAGGAAGCAGTTCCTCAGTCTCTCCTGCTCTAATGATCAGACTGTACATTGTAACTTTGTAGCATGTCACAAGGTGAGAGGATGCAGCGGGGAGCTGATCTGTGTCACTCGAGAACTGCATAGAGGCCAAGATTTACATGTATTGTCTCTTAAACCAGTGTTTCATCAGATTGCATACCTCCCGACTGTACCTGATTTTGAGGGACTGTCCCTGATTTGGAGCAATGTCCCTCTGTCCCTCATTCCTCCTCATTTTGGTCTGATCTATATAGTTGTATATAAAATGAACTTTTTATCTTTTCAAAAGTGTTTCCCAGAGCTAAACTTTTTATCCAAAAATCTAAATTCCTGCATTTGTATATTTTAAAAGCTAATATAAAAGGACTAGTAAAAAAAAAGCCTTTGTGGATTTAATTAACCTTTTTTTGGGGTTAATTCTCCTTTAAGGGGGTGTGGCAGGAGGCGTGTCCTATGCCTACATACGTTTGCTAGTAGGTGTCCCTCATTCCCATCTCAAAATGTTGGGAGGTATAAGATTAGGTGACCCAGCAGATTTTGTAACGGAAGTGACGTTCTGTCGCCGCCATCTTGCTACACCCCACACTCGTCCACATTCTGTCGACGCCATCTTGCTACACCCCACACTCGTCCACATTTTGTCGCCGCCATCTTGCTACACCCCACACTCGTCCACATTCTGTCGCCGCCATCTTGCTACACCCCACTTTCGTCTACAGTAATGCCCCATACACACAATGAGATTATCGGACGAATCATCGTCCGTTTTTTTTTTTTCATGCTAATCTTACGTTGAACCTGATGAATTTACTAAAGTCACGAAAATTCTAGTACGACACAATATATATTCGGAAGTGATGTCATGTGTTGTAATGCATTTGTATTGCATTTTCGAACGACAGCTGTATCGATCAAGCGAAAATCGTACGATCTGGCATCGTACGAAAAAAATTTCCATGCATGTCCGATAGAATAATATCGGATGAACTGTCCTAATCGGCTCTCGAAAGCTCTGTACTAACGATCTGATTATCTTACGATCAATTCGAAATGCGGCATTTTTCGTACAGTTTTCGGATTGTGTGTACGGGGCTTATGGGATACAATGAGAGGGCGGCAATTGGACATCTTTTTTACACCCAACGGAGTTTGCATTCCACACTTATTTTTACCAGTAAACTCAGCTTATATAGTGAAATACGGTATTTAAAATCTGGTGAACTGTTTAGATGTTGAATTTTAAAAGCAGCAGCAAGCCTGCTGATCTCACAGAACACCGCTGCTTTTAAAATTCAACTTTAAAACAGTCAGATGTATTTTTAAATACTAAATTTCTCTATATAAGTTGAGTTTACTGGTAAAAATAAGTGTGAAATGGTGGGTGTAAGAAGATGTCTGCTTGCTGCCTTCTCACTGTATCCTTACTGTGGATGAGTGTGGGGTGTAGCAAGATGGCAGCAACAGAATGTGGAGGAGTGTGGGGTGTAGCAAGATGGCGCCAACAGAATGCAGATGAGTGTGGGGTGTAGCAAGATGGTGGTGACAGAACATCACTTCCATTACAAAATCTGACGGGTCGCCTAATCTTATACCGCCCAACATTTTGAGATGGGAATGAGGGACTTCTACTAGCAAACGTATGTAGGCGTAGGTACACGCCTCCTGCCACACCCCCTAAAGGAGAATTAACCAAAAAAAAGATAAAAAGTTCATTTTAATACAACTATATAAATCAGACCAAAATGAGGGACAAATGAGGAGGAAAGAGGCTCCGGTGGGTGTAAAAAGATGTCCGATTGCCTCCTTCTCACTGTATCCTTACTGTGGACGAGTGTAGGGTGTAGCAAGATGGCAGCGACAGAATGTGGGCAAATGTGGGGTGTAGCAAGATGGCGGAGACAGAATGTGGACGAGCGTGGGGTGTAGCAAGATGGCAGCGACAGAATGTCACTTCCGTTACAAAATCTGATGGGGTGCCTAATCTTATACCTCCCAACATTTTGAGATGGGAATGAGGGACTTCTACTAGCAAACGTATGTCCCTCATTCCCATCTCAAAATGTTGGGAGGTATAAGATTAGGTGTCCTATGCCTACATACGTTTGCTAGTAGAAGTCCCTCATTCCCATCTCAAAATGTTGGGCGGTATAAGATTAGGCGACCCGTCAGATTTTGTAATGGAAGTGACGTTCTGTCACCACCATCTTGCTACACCCCACACTCATCTGCATTCTGTTGGCGCCATCTTGCTACACCCCACACTCCTCCACATTCTGTTGCTGCCATCTTGCTACACCCCACACTCATCCACAGTAAGGATACAGTGAGAAGGCAGCAAGCAGACATCTTCTTACACCCACCATTTCACACTTATTTTTACCAGTAAACTCAACTTATATAGAGAAATTTAGTATTTAAAAATACATCTGACCGTTTTAAAGTTGAATTTTAAAAGCAGCGGTGTTCTGTGAGATCAGCAGGCTTGCTGCTGCTTTTAAAATTCAACATCTAAACAGTTCACCAGATTTTTAAATACCGTATTTCACTATATAAGCTGAGTTGTGGAATGCAAAACTCCGGTGGGTGTAAAAAGATGTCCACTTGCCGCCTTCTCATTGTATCCCATAAGCCCCGTACACACAATCCGAAAACTGTACGAAAAATGCCGCATTCGAATTGATCGTAAAATAATCAGATCGTTAGTACAGAGCTTTCGAGAGCCGATTAGGACAGTTCATCCGATATTATTCTATCGGACATGCATGGAAATTTTTTTCGTACGATGCCAGATCGTACGATTTTCGCTTGATCGATACAGCTGTCGTTCGAAAATGCAATACAAATGCATTACAACACATGACATCACTTCCGAATATATATTGTGTCGTACTAGAATTTTCGTGACTTTAGTAAATTCATCAGGTTCAACGTAAGATTAGCATGAAAAAAAAAAAACGGACGATGATTCGTCCGATAATCTCATTGTGTGTATGGGGCATTACTGTAGACGAAAGTGGGGTGTAGCAAGATGGCGGCGACAGAATGTAGACGAGTGTGGGGTGTAGCAAGATGGCGGCCACCAGAATGTGGACGAGTGTGGGGTGTAGCAAGATGGCGGTGACAGAATGTGGACGAGTGTGGGGTGTAGCAAGATGGCGGCGACAGAACGTCACTTCCGTTACAAAATCTGACGGGTCACCTAATCTTATACCTCCCAACATTTTGAGATGGGAATGAGGGACACCTACTAGCAAACGTATGTAGGCATAGGACACGCCTCCTGCCACACCCCCTTAAAGGAGAATTAACCAAAAAAAAGGTTAATTAAATCCACAAAGGCGTTTTTTACTACTCCTGTCTTTTCAAATTTACAAATGCAGCAATTTAGATTTTGAATAAAAAGTTTAGCTCTGGGAAACACTTTTGGAAAGATAAAAAGTTCATTTTATATACAACTACATTTGAGGGACAAATGTGGAGGAAAGAGGCTCCGGTGGGTGTAAAAATATGTCCGTTTGCCGCCTTCTCACTGTATCCTTACTGTGGAAGAGTGTGGGGTGTAGCAAGATGGCGGCAGCGGAATGTGGACGAGTGTGGGGTGTAGCAAGATGGCGGCGACAGAACGTCACTTCCCTTACAAAATCTGATGGGTCGCCAAATCCGATGAAACACCGGCATCTCAGTACAGGAATTAGATGGTGACTCTGAATGATGCCTGAGCAAAGATGGTGCCGTCCTTCTTGTCAGGGACAGTACTGTGATCTCTGCGAGAGGTAATAATTACTGCAAGGGTAACACTAACACATTGCTCAGCATTCTGCACTGTATATGTGATGACAGGTCCACTTTCACTAAACTCCGCAATGAAAAAAAAAGAATCCAGCTGCACATTTGATTTGTGTTGTTGGGTTTCTGGTACATTAGAATGATGTCACATGGGAGACGCAGAGGAGAATTGTGCGTACTTGGAAGAGATTAATATAGCACACTGGTTGAGGGACGCTTCAGTTAATTATCAGACAAACTCTGCATACCCCAGTGCACACATTAATGGACCAATCAGATCGCTGGAACAGGACCACATTCTTATTCCACTTAAATGAACAATTTGTCATTTTTACTTTCATGTTCTGAAACAAAATCTAATCATTACTGTTCATGTTTTATACATAATATCTATTAATCTTTTCGTAAGTAATATCTATTTATTAATGTTTCCATAATTATTTATTCATCAATGTTTTCTTATAAATGTATATTTCTTTATTTTTTTTTAAATAATATCTATTTACCAATGTTTTTATAAATAATATTTAATTATTAATAATTTTATAAATACCTATTTATCAACGTTTTTATAAATAATATCTACTTATTTATGTTTTAATAAATACATATTTACTAATCAATGTTTTTATAAATAATATTTATATATTGTTTACATAATAAATAATATTTACCAATGTTTTATACATAATATCGATATAATCAATGTTTTAAAAAATATTATTTATAAAAGCATTAATAAATAGATATTATTTTTTTTTTAAAACATTATGTATAAAACATTGGTAAATATTATTTAAAAATATATAAATATGATTTATAAAAACATTGATGAATAAATATGTATTTATAAAAATATTACTAAATAGATATTATTTATAAAAAGATTAATAATTATTAGATAATATCTATTTATTAATACTTTTATAGATAACATCTAATTATTAATCTTTTTATAAATAATATCTATTTATTGATGTTTTAATAAATACATATTTATTCATCAATGTTTTTATAAATAATATTTAAATATTTTTTAAAATAAAATTTACCAATGTTTTATGCATAATATCGATTAATCAATGTTTTTCAAAATATTATTTATAAAAGCATTAATAAACAGATATTTTTCAAAAAACATTAAATCGATATTATGTATAAAACATTGGTAAATATTATTAAAAAATATTTATTCATTGATGTTTTTATAAATAATATTTATATATTTGTTTTCATAATATCTATTTACCATTTTTTTTACATTATATCGATTAATCAATGTTTTTAAAAATAATATCTATTTGTCAATGTTTTTATCAATAATATCTATTTAGTAACGCTTTATTATAAATAATATCTAATTATTAATGTTTTTATAAACAATATCTATTTATAAATGTTTTCATAAATAATAGCCATTTATTAACACTTTTACAAATAATATCTATTTATCAATGTTTTTATGAATACATATTTATTCATTAGTGTTTTTATACATATTATATATATATATATATATATATATATATATATATATATATATATAATTTTTTTTTTAAATATCTATTTACTAATGTTTTATACATAGTATCTATTAATCAATGTTTTAAAAATAACATCTATTTATCAAATGTTTTTTTATAAATAATACCTATTTATCAATGTTTTTATAAATAATACCTACTTAGTAATGTTTTTATAAATACATATTTATTCATCAATGTTTTTATAAATAAAATGTATTTATATATATTTTTAATAATATCTATTTACCAATGTTTTATACATAATATTGATTAATCTATGTTTTTAAAAATAATATCTATTTATAATTTTTTTTAATATATATAAATAATATCTATTTATTAATGTTTTAAAATGTAAGCTCCTCTGGTGCATAGACACAGCCTCATCTCTGTTCCAGTGTGCTGTGTAAAGGGGGGGGGTGGGGTGGCCCTCCCCTCCAATCAGCTCTCAGAGCTCTTTTCACTGAGCTCTGCAGAGTGTAACTTCTGATCTCCACCCCCTTTTTTTCTACACACTCAGACAAGCTTTAAAAATTCATGATTTTGAACAGATGCAGAGAAGAGAAGACTGCAGATAAACAGGTACAACTTATGTAAGAGAATTTGTTTAATCTCTGTATAACACCTGAGGCCACTCTCTATATGGAAGGGTTTATATAATATCTACAAATAATGAACAATACTGTCAGGAAAGGTGAGCTGTATGTGGAATGTAAAACCATTCAATCGTTCTTCCCCGCTGTGTGAAGAGAGACCACAGAATCACAATGACCACAATTGGCCCCACCTAAATCTCGCACTTCCTTCACCTTTCACTGCTTTTGTCTGATCCGAGTTCCCAGACCCGACCAGCCCAGGAACCTTTTGTTGGCTCTGTCACTATAATACCCATCTATCATTCTTCTGATAAAATAATCCTTTCTCCCTTTCCTTATGATTTATTGCCTCCCTGAGCTCAACTTACCTGGAAAAAAAAAATTCTTCTAATCGGTATACCAGTAAGCACCAGGTTGATTCTGCTATGAAGGTTCATGATCAGGCACTTCCTGTCACAGGGTGACAACGCTCTGTCCGTGTCTCCCAATTGTGCTCCTGTGTTGTCACCATGTCACACAGGGTTTCCGAAGGAAGTGGTCAGCTCTAATGAGCTGGGCCCTCGCATCCCTCCTGTATTGATTTATATTGTAAGTGTACTGTCTGCCCCCGTGTTGTAAAGCGCTGCGCAAACTGTTGGCACAATATAAATCCTGTATAATAATAATTTCAACACCCATTCCACAGGCATGGCCACTTCAAGTGATCACTACAATGTCATGTTAATGTCATTTTAGAAGTCATTTAAAATATTCATAAATCTGCAGCTTTTTCTAGAATAATACATGGTGATCCTACCATGAAGGTGCTTGTTCAGGCACTTCCTGCTATAGGGTGACAACGCTCTCTCCTTGTCTCCCAATCATGCTCCTGAGTTGTCATGCTCAGGAGCTTCTACACACTTTATACAGGCAATCACACATTAAGATTGTCCCCACCTCTGATCACTAAAATCGAATGATAATGTCACTTTAGAAGTCATTTTAACCTCTCAACAACCGCTCTATAGCCGAATGACAGCTACAGCGGCCTTGCACATTTCCGGAAGGGCGTCTATTGACGTCGTTCTATGATTCTCCTCAAATCCCCCCAGCACAAATCCCCCCCTCCAAAAAATCATTCCTCCTATCACAAATCCTCTACCCCTCAAATATATCTTCTGGGTACACATCCTCGCCCCCCTATTCCAAACCCCCCCCACAAAAATCATTCCTCCTAGCACAAATCCTCTACCCCTCAAATATACCTTCCGGGTACACATTCTCGCCCCCCTATTCCAAATCCGCCCTCCCCCCATTTTCCCCTCCTAGCACAAATACCCTCTAATTAGCTCTACTAGCACAAATCCCCTACCCCCCCCCCCCCCAAAAAAAAGAACTATTTCCCCTCTCAGCACAGTTCTTCACTACCATATCACTTCATCCCCTTACCCCTCCCAACAAAAATCCCCCCAAATCACCTTTCCTAACACCCCCACACCACCGCTCCTAGAACAATTCTTACCCCCAGCTGCCCCGAATACCCCCACCCAACACAAATCCTCTACCCCTCAAATATACCTTCCAGGTAGACATCCTCGCCCCCCTATTCCAAATCCGCCCCCTCCCATTTTCCCTTCCTAGCACAAATACCCTCCAATTATCTCTACTAGCACAAATCCCCTACCCCTCAAAAAAAAGAACTAATTCCCCTCTCAGCACAGTTCTCCACTACCATATCACTTCATCCCCTTCCCCCTCCCAACACAAATCCCCCCAAATCACCTTTCCTACCACCCCCACACCACCGCTCCTAGAACAATTCTTACCCCCAGCTGCCCCCGAATACCCCCACCCAACACAAATTCTCTACCCCTCAAATATACCTTCCGGGTAGACATCCTCGCCCCCCTATTCCAAATCCCCCCCCCCATTTTCCCCTCCTAGCACAAATAACCTCCAATTATCTCTACTAGCACAAATCCCCTACCCCCCCCCCCCCAAAAAAAAAGAACTAATTCCCCTCTCAGCACAGTTCTCCACTACCATATCACTTCATCCCCTTCCCCCTCCCAACACAAATCCCCCCAAATCCCCTTTCCTACCACCCACCCCCACACCACCCCTCCTAGAACAATTCTTATCCCCAGCTGCCCCCGAATACCCCCACCCAACACAAATCCCTCCCCCACCTCCTCATGGTGCCCCCTCCCCCCACCTCACATGATGCTACAGTGCCCAGGGCAGCCGCCCCTCCTGCCCACCCCTTGTCCCAGCCCTGCCATGAGGTCACCAGTTTGCTCATTGTCTGAACAGTCCTGAGGATTTCAGCCCATGTGTTCCCTGGTTCCTGCTCCGCCCTCTCAGAAAGAACAGCGTCAAGAGGCAGTGCCTCCATTAAAGTGGAAAGCTGAGCAGGTTATAATGGGCTAGGACAGCGCACAATAGAAAAGGGTCATTGAAATGCTGCCGACCCATCCAAAAGCAGTGTGAAAGGTCTGCTGAATCTGGCTTCCTGGAAGCTTAACAAACAGATTAAAAGGTACATTAATTGGACTTTTGACCTCAGACACTTCCTGTAGAGTTTTATCAGATCATTTACTTATTTTATTGTCTACGGTTGTTCTATCAAATGATGTTTTATAGTGAATTGCTCCAACTTGGATTCTGGGGTTGCATATGACCTGGATCATGTACAGAGGATATAGTCATTGCAGTGATACATCTAGGTCAGCGGCTGCCCAGTTCTCCATTAGGGTAGAGCTAGGCAAGTCAATACATATCATGCTGCACATTCCAAAACCATAGCCCCAGGTCCTGCTCCAAACTTGCCCCTCCCTGCCCCCACCCAGTCAACCCCAACGCACAGCTACAGCCATTCCATGCATTACATATATCTCCCGTTATATACAATCACCGGCTATGGCAGCTTCACCTACCTGTGCAGGCAGTTACAAAGTCTTCATAGTCTGAGCCCTGATCTCCAGGAACTATCGTGGGGCCGTCATATTTAAATGTTACCCTAAAAAAAAGAAAAAAGTCATCAAATTGCAATTGATAACGACTATAACATGTCACTAAATGCTCTTTAATTTTTCAGAAAGGCTCATGTGAATAGTTCTGTGTTCTCTGTACAGCGCTATGGAATATGTCAGAGCTATATAAATGTATAATAATAATAATAATAGTGTGTGACCTCAGGGAGATATTAGAGTGTAAGCTCCTCTGGTGCAGAGACTTATGTGACTCTGAGAGACTGATGTGTTCTCTGTGCAGCACTGTAGCATATGTCAGGGCTATATAAATGTATATTAATAATAGTGTATGACTGTTGGAGGATATTAGAGTGTAAGCTCCTCTGGTGCAGAGACTGATGTAGCTGGCTTAGTATTTTCTGTCCAGCGCTGTGGTATATGTCAGAGCTATATAAATGTATAATAATAATGTGTGACTATGGGGGGACATTAGAGTGTAAGCTCCTCTGGTGCAGTCTGATGTGCCTGGCTCAGTGTTCTCTGTACAGCACTGCAGTATATGTCAAGGCTATATAAATATACAATATTATAGTGTGGTAGGAAATTATAAAGTGCAGATGCAGAGACTGATGTGAAGGGCTTGGGGTTCTCTGTACAGACCTATGGAATATGTCAGAGCTATAGATCCTATTAATAATACTAATGTGTGTCTGTGGGGGGACATTAGAGTGTAAGCTCCTCTGGTGCAGAGACTGATGTGACTGGTTCAGTGTTCTCTGTACAGCACTACGGTATATGTCAGAGCAATATATTTGTATAATAATAATAATAGTGTGCCTGTGGTGGGACATTAGAGTGTAAGCTCCTCTGGAATAGAGACTAATATGAATAGTTCTGTGTCTTCTGTACAGCACTATGGAATATGCCAGAGCTATATGAATGTATAATTAGAAAACTTTCACACTGAGGTGCTTTTCAGGCATTTAATGCTAAAAATAGTGCTTGTAAAGCACCTGAAAAAAATCGCCTCTCATGCCTCCCCAGTGTGAAAGCACTTGGGTGGGGCGGCGCTTCCGGGACAGAAAAAAAGTCCTGCAAGCAGCATCTTTGGGGCGGTGTGGGAGCGCTGTATACACCGCCCCTTCACCGCCCCTGCCCATTGAAATGAATGGGCAGCACATCCAAAGCGCATGAAAAGCACTTTGGAAGCGCTGCAACATGGGCACTTTTAACCCTTTCTTCGCCCGCTAAAAGCACCCCCCGCTAGCGGCCAAAAAGAGCTGCTAAAACAACGGTGAAGCGCCGCTAAAACTAGCGGCGCTTTACCGCCAACAGACCCACCACCCCAGTGTGAAAGTGGTTTAATAATAGTGTGTGACTAGTAGGAAACTAGAATGTAAGCTCCTCTGGTGCAGAAACTGATGTGACTGGCTCAGTGTTCTCTGTACAGCACTGAGGTATATGTCAGAGCTATAAAAATCTGTACAGTACTGCGGAATATGTCAGAGATATATAAATGTATAATAATAATAGTAGTGGGGACATTAGAGTGTGAGCTCCTCTGGTGCAGAGACTGATGTGTCTCCATACAGCACTATGGTATATGTCAGAGATATATAGATGTATAATAATAGTAGTAGTGGTGGTGGTGGGGGCATTAGAGTGTGAGCTCCTCTGGTGCAGAGACTGATGTAAGTAGGAAATTGAAGAGCAAGCTCCTCTGGTGCAGAGACTGATGTAAGTAGTTAAATGATAATATGTCCAGCACTGCAGCATATTCAGAGATATATAAATTTATAATAATAGTAATAGTGGGGACATTAGAGTGTGAGCTCCTCTGGTGCAGAGACTGATATAAGTAGGAAATTGGAGAGTAAGCTCCTATGGTGCAGAGACTGATGTGCCTCTGTACAGCGCTATGGTATATGTCAGAGATATATAAATGTATAATAATAGTACAAGTGGTGGTGGGGGCATTAGAGTGTTAGCTCCTCTGGTGCAGAGACTGATGTAAGTAGTTAAATGATAATATGTCGAGCACTGCAGCATATGTCAGAGATATATACATTTATAATAATAGTAGTAGTGGGGGCATTAGAGTGTGAGCTCCTCTGGTGCAGAGACTGGTGTAAGTAGGAAATTGGAGAGTAAGCTCCTCTGGTGCAGAGACTGATGTGTCTCTATATAGCACTATGGTATATGTCAGAGCTATATAAATGTATAATAATTGTAGTCGTGGTGGTGGGGGCATTAAAGTGTTAGCTCCTCTGGTGCAGAGACTGATGTAAGTAGTTAAATGATAATATGTCCAGCACTGCAGCATATCTCAGAGATATATAAATGTATAATAATAATAGCGGTGGGGGCATTTGAGTGTAAGCTCCTCTGGTGCAGAGACTGATGTAGTAGTATCATACTATGTCCAGCAGTGTGGCATGTCAGAGTTCTATAAACTAAAAAATAGGAGAGTTTATCTTTCTCATTCTATATTATCATAAACTCCTGAACTGAGACTGACCGAGCATGCTGGGACTTATAGCTCCACATTCTCTACAAGTTCATTACTATACTTTAGGCCATGTATACTGTATCATGCTAACATATTGCAAGCTCTTGGGCCAAGCCACTGACTAGACTGCAGTGCAGCAGCAAACTCCTAAATTTAAGAACTGTAGAAAGTCTAAACTCAAGCAATGGGTGCCCCCCCCAGTCCCCAGGACCACTCACCAGCTGATGCCATTGGTGTCGTCCCTGACTAGATTGTAAGCTTCTCGGCAGGATTCCTTGTCAATCTTGGTTGCCATGATGTGATGACCGGTTAAGCTGCAGGAAAAAAAGGCTGAACAGGAGGCAGAAAACAGCAGCTTTGCAGAAAAGTCCTGGCTTTAAATCCTTTAACCAGCTCAGGGCAGGTAGGTGCCAGGGGTGCTTAAGGAGGACTGAGCTGCTGCCTCACTCCTTCTCACTTCTGCTATGAATGAAGCTTGCAGCCCTACAGGGATTTAACCCCTCCACTGCCAGTCTGGGAGTGCAGATGGGGCAGGTCATTATTTTTTTTTTTCCTCTTTTGCTTCTTCTGCAAAAACTGGGAGGAGCCTGCATGGCTAATGACAGCCTGTGAGAGGGCAGCAGCTGGCTTGGAGCTCCCTCTTGCAGTGGTTCCATCTGCTTCCTGTGCAATGGAGAGCTGCAAAGCATTACTGGGAATCTGTGACATGAGCACAAAGGAGTGAATGAGGGGAGCAAGACCCCCCATTCCCCCCTCCCAGCCCTCATCACAAGCACCCCCAGCTTATTAAACATGAGGATCAGAGCTTGCAGCTGCATCCTGACAATGCATTGCAAGAGAGAGCTGGAGCAGCAATCAGCCATCATCATCATCATCTTCTAGACTGGAGAGCCTGGCAAGGCCAGATCAGCCCCCTTCCCCCTTGTTGCAGGTAGGGAGATGCCATCCTGCTGGGTGGTCTCTGTGTCTGGGCATTGGATACATTGTGATCATTAGAATGTTACTGTGTTGCTAGTGCTTCTCAGTGCAGCAAGTGTCAATACAGTGTGACAGCCTGCCATGCCAACAGGAAGAGATCTGGCTGGAGAGGAATCAGACAGGGTTTAGGGTGTTATTTGGGGTCAATCCTCCTTCTCAGGGTCGCTTATGGATAAGGCTATTAGCTGCAATGGCTGCAGGAAAAGCTGAACTGTACATAAATAGAATGTATAGATTGTGTCAATGGCGACATCTCATGGCCTGTTGAGGGGTTGCATCTAATGCTATTGCGCAACCTTTTTTTTTTTTTTTTTTGGGCACAATATAATTATAGCACATAGCTCCCGACTGTCCCTGATTTGGAGCAATGTCCCTCTGTTCCTCTTTCCTCCTCATTTTCCTCTGATCTCTGACCTATATAGTTGTATATAAAATGCACTTTTTATCTATCAAAAAGTGTTTTCCAGCACTAAAGTTTTCATCTTATTTCTTAATTGCTGCATTTATAAATTCCAAAAGCCAATATAAAGAAATAGTAGTGGTAAAAAAAAAAAGCACTTGTGGGTTTAACCACTTCAGCCCCGGAAGGATTTGCCCCCTTCCTGACCAGAGCACTTTTTGCGATTCGGCGCTGCGTTGTTTTAACTAACAATTGCGCGGTCGTGCGACGTTGTACCTAAACCAAATTGACGTTCTGTTTTCCCCACAAATAGAGATTTCCTTTGGTGGTATTTGATCACCTCTGTGGTTTTTAATTTTTGCGCGATATACAAAAAATGAGCGACACTTTTGAAAAAGAAAAAAAGCAATATTTTTAACTTTTTGCCATAATAAATATCCCCCAAAAATACATTAAAAAACGATTTTTTTTCTTCAGTTTAGGCCGATATGTATTCTTCTACATATTTTTGGTAAAATCTCTTTAAAAATAACAAACATGTTATACTCTCCTGCTTTGTTATTTTTCTACCGACCGACTGACCAGGGGATTGGCATACATTTTGCCGCCCCCCCCCTTCCCCGCAAAAAAAAAATTCCAACGGCCGCTGCTGGCGAGAGGCCATGTGGGGGACACAGCAAACATGTGGAAGAAGATGCTTTGGTCAGATGAGACCAAAATTTAACTTTTTAGCCAAACGCTATGTGTGGTGGAAGATTAACACTGCACATCACTCTGAATACACCATCCCCACCGTGAAACATAGTGGTGGCAGCATCATGTGGTGGGAATGCTTTTCTTCAGCAGGGACAGGGAAGCTAGTTAGAGTTGATGGGAAGATGGATGGAGCCGAATACAGGACAATCTTAAAAGAAAACCCATTAGAGTCTGCAAAAGACTTGAGACTGGGGCGGAGGTTCACCTTCCAGCAGGATAACAACCCCAAACATACAGCCAGAGCTACAACAGAATGGTTTAGATCAAAGCATATTCATGTGTTAGAATGGTCCAGTCAAATTCCAGACCTAAATCCAATTGAGAATCTGTGGAAAGACTTGAAAATTGCTGTTCAGGCGCTCTCCATCCAATCTGACAGAGCTTGAGATATTTTGCAAAGAAGAAGAATGGGCAAAAATGTTCCTCTCTAGATGTGCAAAGCTGGTAGAGACATCCCCAAAAAGACTTACAGCTGTAATTGCAGTGAAAGGTAGTTCTACAAAGTATTGACTCCGGTGGGCGCCATACAAATGCCCCCTACACTTTTCACATATTTATTTGTAAAATAATTTGAAAACCATTTATCATTTTCCTTCCACTTCACAATTATGTGCCACTTTGTGTTGGTCTACTACATAAAATCCCAATAAAATACATTTACGTTTTTGGTTGTTATATGACAAAATGTGAAACATTTCAAGGGGTATGAATACTTTTTCAAGGCATTGTAGAAGAAAAGAGCTTCTGTAACAATTTTTTATATGGTTTTATTTTTGTCTCTTTTTGGTAAAGGGTGTCATAGAACTGACCATGGAAGGATCCAGGCAAAGCCGGTTATCGCGGCCTCACAAGATCAGCGAATCATCAAAGGTGCGGTATGAGCCGTATGTGTGATATTGGAGTCCTTAAAGTGAACTTGTCTTATCCATAAAGAAAGTGGTGAAAATCTGATTGGTGTGTGGCAAAGCTGGACTGACCAGAGTCAGGGTTCATATTTATTTATGTGTGTATATCAGAGGGTTTTCAGAATAGAGTGGGCCTGCATGCAAGATTAGAAGTTGGGCCCAATGTAGTAGACCTGCAACAAGGGGGTGCCATGCCACTGCAACCACCTACCTATGTACATCTTTGGACACCACTCCATACCAATACACACCCTTCAGTAATAAAGCTCAGCGTGGATGGGCAAAATGCTCAGTGTGGCCAAACTATGCTAACAATGGGTATATATTTCTTGCAGTGGCTGCAGCATGTGTATTCCCCCCAGTCACTCCCTCTACTGCAAAAGCAGGGAGAGGTTGAGGGTGGTAAGAATGTAGCTTGACCGCAGGGTTTTAGCACTCCCCTCATGTGAATGAACCCTTAAATTTTTCAGGTCATTATTGTATCTACTGTCACCAGTGCTGGGTTTTAGGTTTTGGGTATTATTGCGTTCATCGACACCAGTGCTGGTGGTTAATACTGCGTCCACCGACAGCAGTGCTGGGGATTATTACTGCATCCACCGACACCAGTGCTGGGGGTTATTACTGCGTCCACAGAAAACCAGTGCTGGGGGTTATTACTGCATCCACGGAAAACCAGTGCTGGGGGTTATTACTGTGTCCACAACACCAGTGCTGGGGGTTATTACTGCGTCCGCCAACACCAGTGCTGGGGGGTTATTACTGCGTCCACTGACACCACTACTGGGGGATATTATTGCATCCACTGACACCATTGCTGGGGGTTATTATTGCATCCACTGACACCAGTGATGGGAGTTAATGTTGTGTCATTTGAAGGCAGAAAAAAAAACAAGAGAAGGGTTTTACTACTAAAAAAATGCCTGCCATAGCTAAACACGTGTAATCATGTTTTAATACTAGGTGCATAAAACGTTTAAGAGAGTTAATTTCAATGGCCAGAATAAGTTAATATTCTAGGCAATGAAATGAATGAATGCCCTGATGGGGATGCCTGATGTGAAGGAGGACTCTGATGATGGGTATGCCTGATGTGAAGGAGGACTCTCATGATGGGGATACCTGATGTTAAGGGGGACTCTGATGAAGGGGGACTCTGATGATGGGGATGCCTGATGTGAACGGGGACTCTGATGATGGGGATGCCTGATGTAAAGGGGGGCGCCTGATGTATATGGGGACTCTGATGGGGACACCTGATGTATAGGGGGGCACCTGCTGTAAAGGGGGACTCTGATGAGGACACCTGGTGAATGGTGGGACTCTAATGAGGACACCTGATGTAAAGGGGAATGCTGATGAGGACACATTATAGTGGTTTTATTTTATTTTATTATGTGGATGTGATTGGCCTACTGTGATGGGCACAATGACGCTGCAATTGGTGGGCACAGTGAGGCTGCATATGACGAACACAGTGAGGCTGCATTTGATGGGCACAGTTTTATCTAGCAGTAATGATACATAATCACCTGATAAATTGCTATTTGCAGTCCTAACAGTTAAATTTTTCAGTTGTTTGCGCCCCCCAAAAAAATTTTGAGCACCAGCCGCCTCTGCCTACATGCCCTTTTTATCAACTAAGATGCGAGTTGCCATTTGTCTTGTTTTTAATCAATTTGAGTTCTAATCATACTGCACTGAGGGCCGGTTCACACTGCGAGCCGCGGCGAGGCGTCTCCGACTTCCTCGCCGCGACTTGCAGGGGGGGTCAGGGGCGACTTGCAGAGGACTTCTGCATAGAAGTCAATGCAAGTCGCCCCCGAAGTCGCCCCGAAGTAGTACAGGAACCTTTTTTCTGAGTCGGAGCGACTCGAGTCGCTCCTCTCAGAACGGTTCCATTGTACTCAATGGGGACGACTTGCGGGAGCGAGGCGAGGCGAGCCGTGTCGCCTCGCCTCGCGCCGCAGTGTGAACCGGCCCTTAGTCTGGGGCCTCTCTGTGTTTCCCCATGTAATGAAAATGGAAGGGTTTATTTTGATAATAGTGTGTTGTTGAGGAAGAAAAACCATTTTCCATTTTGTTCTGTACACATAGAGGCTTCATACAGATCAGCCCCAGGAACAATATCACCTTCAATGTGCCAGTGCAGGGTAGAAGATGAAAGGGGAAAAGTGGTTGCCAGTACAGACAATTCCAGTCCATCAAGTCCAACCTGTGTGTGTGCTTTTATGTCAATATTACATTGTATATCCTTGTATGTTGTGGTTGTTTAGGTGCCTATCTAATAGTTTTTTGAAATTATACATGCTCCCTGCTGAAACCACAGCTCGTGGAAAAGAATTCCACATTCTTACCGAGGGTTCTTTACGGTACTGTAAAGAATCCTCTACAAACCCTATAGCATGATGATATGGCTATAGAGATGTCCTTAAAGAGGGATTCCTCCAAAAAAAAAAATATTAAAAGCCAGCAGCTATAAATACTACAGCTGCTGACTTTTAATAAATGGACACTCACCTGTCCCGGGTTCCAGCGATGCCGGCAGCTGAGGCCGATCGATCGCTCGGCTCTCGGCTGCTGTAGTCACCATTCTAGGTGAGGGAATCAGGAAGTGAAGTGAATCGGCTTCACTTCCCGGTTCCCTACTGCGCATGCGCGAGCCGCGCCGCGCAATAGGAAATCTCTGCGCTGTCACTGGGACCCGTGTGTGTCCCAGCAGACAGCGCGGCAGGGCAGGAAATGCCGTAGACTCCCACGGGAGTCTATGCCCGGAAGTGGGTGAAAATACCTGACAGGTATCTCCACCCCCCCCCCCTGAAAGGTGTCAATTGTGACACCGGAGGGGGGGAGGGATCCGATCAGCGGAGGTTCCACTTTAGGGTGGAATCCCGCTTTAATCTTCTTATAGCCCTGATGAAGGGGCATTTTTGGACCCCCGAAATGCGTTGGCGATTTCTTGGATTGTCCCCCTGACTTTTATTGAGATAAAGTCATATCCTGACCTTTTAACAGCAGCCTGGCACTTCAGTTTCCATTTTTGTTATATTATAATACTTATTTATTTAATTGTTTTTTATAGGTAATTATATAGCACTGTCAGTTTACACAGCGCTTCACATATACAGTATATTATACATTCACTGCCCTCAAGGAGCTTACAATCTAATGGTGACTTTTCTTCCTCCAGTTGTATCAGTGGCCTGACAACTCCAGAAAAATCCTTCACAGCCTGGACGAGCAAAGGCAAAAGGGACTGTTCTGTGATGTCATCCTGGTGGCCGACGACCAAAGAGTCCCAGCCCACAGAAATGTTCTGTCCGCATGTAGCGACTACTTCAACTCCATGTTCACCATTGGCATGAAGGAAGCCCACCAGACCGAGGTGGAGCTGGTCGGGGCCTCCTATATTGGCCTCAAAGCTGTCGTCGACTTCCTGTACAGCAGCGACTTGACCTTAGATGGCGGCAACATTGACTACATTCTGGAGACGGCCCATCTCCTTCAAGTCTGGAAAGTGGTGGATTTCTGCTGCGAATATCTGGAGAGCGAGGTCAGCGAGGAGAATTACCTCTATCTACAGGAGATGGCCTCCATTTACAGTCTTGATCGGCTTGGGTCTTACATCGACTCTTTCATCTTGAACAATTACAGCAGTATGGCTTTCACCAATGACTACTTGCAGAACGTCAGTGTCCAGAAGCTGTGCCAGTACCTTGCGAGCAACCGGGTTCAGCACGTCAGCGAACATGAACTCCTACAGTCCGCTCTTCAGTGGCTGACCCACAACCCCGATCGAGAGGGCCAAGCCTATCAGATCCTGCAGAACATCCGATTCTCACTTATCTCCAAGAGCGACCTTGTGCAACGGGTGAAACCTGCCATGTCATCGCTCCTGCCAAAAAACGCCAGCTGCGAGGGCCTGGTGGATGAAGCCATCCATTACCATTCCAATGTGGCTGCCCAGCCGCTCCTCCAGAACATCCGCAGCTCTCTTCGTAGTGGAACAGAAAGGCTGCTCTTCATAGGCGGGGAAGTCTCTGAACACTGCCTTGAGCTCAGCGATGATGTTTACAGCCTTGACCTTCAGAAGGAACAGTGGCTCTCAGAGACTCGACTGCCGGCAAGAAGGAGCCACCACTGTGTCACGGCCCTGGGTGACTTCATCTATGTCGCTGGTGGGAGCTTCTCAATCGATGATGGCGGTGACGCAGCCTCCAACATTCTCTACAGATTTGATCCTCGCTGTGGTCAGTGGATCCAGGTGAGATGATTTTGTTGCTGGTGACCAAAGATAGGGGGTTTTCTGGAAAAATAGGCCAGGTTTTTGGGCAACAAGATTCTAGGAAGACAGCAGACTGGTCCCTAACACATTTTTTTTTCTCAGAGAAAAACTATTATAAATTATAATTTCAACACAAGCACAGTATACTTAGGAGTCTCTAAAAAAAAATGATTGCACAACAGTCACAAGCATTCACCCAGACCTAACTAATTTTGACTGTATTTAGCTTTAATATGTTGATTTTCTATGGCTGTCAGCTCCATTTGATAGCCATAACGTGATACTTTGATGATAAAGAGAAGTACAGGATTTTTTTTTTCTCCCCATTCATACTTACCTACCATACTTTTTCCCCATTCATGATGCCCGGCGCCTCTGCACTGAAAACCGAGCGATCAAACACCGCAGATCACTCGGTTTTCAGAGCTCCATGAGCAGAGAGCTGGAGCCTGACAGTCAGCCCTTGTACACACAGTTGGACATTCTGACAACCAAATCCGTTGGATTTTGTCCGACGGATTTTGTCCGAAACTGTTGCATACACACGGTCGGACAAAATTGTCAGAAAATCCGATTGTACATAACGTGATGACATTATTTAGTTACGACGGGACTACGTTCAGGCTAGTAGCCAATAGCTTTGGTCTAGGAATTTGAGCATGCGTGGTACTTTGTCCGTCGGAGTAGGCTACACATGATCGGAGTATGTCCGATCGGAGCATTTCGTGGGAAAATTTTACCGGCAAGTTGGAAAAGTTGGTCTGTCGGATACTCCGACGGAAACAGTCCGATGGAGACCACACACAGTCGGATTATCCGACAAAATGGTCTGATACATTCCGTCTGAATCTCCGACCGTGTGTACAAGGGCTCACAGCTCTCAGCTCTTCTTCCTCCTCGCTCATTGGAGCGCTGAGCTGTGCAGGGGGTGAAGTGGCTGCCTCAGGCTCTCAGCGGCTCGCGGGTGTCAGTCCAGGCACCGGGTGGATCCAGACTCCATAGACGGGATGACGCTCTCTGCTGAAAATGGGTTACAGGAGTGAAAAACGGATTGCACTCCAGTGATCCATAGGAGATGTATAGCCAAACAAGCTCAGGCTGGACTTTTCTTTTAAGTAATTCAGTAAATTATGTATATTATTGCCACTAGATGGAGCTGATGATCATAGGAAATTAACATATTAAAGAGGTAAAAAAAAAAAAAGCTTCTGGTCCTTTAAAGCATGATACACTTCTACAGCAGGGATATGCAATTAGCGGACCTCCAGCTAATGCAGAACTACAAGTCCCATGAGGCATAGCATGACACCCAGAGTCAGAGGCATGATGGGACTTGTAGTTTTGCAACAGCTGGAGGTCCCCTATTTGTAATTCCCTGTTCTACAGTGTCATTTGTCCCATTCTATGTTGTAAATTACCTTACTAATCCTGCCTGTTCCTTTGTCCCTCTATGTGTACTGACCACAGTGATCATGGCTGCTGATCCATTATACTGTGGTCAGTTTAAAAGAGGAGTGTGTTTTTTTTTTTTTACATACTTACCTAGCTGGATGCAGCATCAGTCTGATTCTGCATCTGTCCCCGGCGCCTCTAAAGCCCCATACACACTATCAGTTTTTCTGCTGAGTTTTTCCTTCAGATTTACCAAAACCATGTAGTGCAAGAGCCTGCCTGATTGCATACAAATTGAAACTCCTAAGGTTTGACCTCATATTATATGGTTTTGGTAAATTTGAAGGGAAAACTCAGCAGAAAAACAGATAGTGTGTATGGGGCTTTAGATTGAGAATCGAGTGATCAAACAGCGCTGATCACTCAGTTCTCACAGCTCCCCCCCATCTCCTCAGGCTCACTGGAGTGCTGGGCTGTGGAGGGGCGGTTTTGCTGAGAGCCTGGGCCATGTGCCCGCCCAGGCATGTGGGCGGATCCCGACTCCATTGTCATGATCGTGCCCGAGCCTGGATTGGCACTGTAACTTCAGCAGACAGCGGACTTCAGCCCGCTGTCTGCTGAAAACGGATCACAGGTGTGCAGAATGAACTGGACTCCTGTGATCCACAGGAGAAGTACAGCCAACCGATCCTCAGGACAGAAGGCCATGAGAAAGCTTTCCAACGGGGACACACATAATTCCAGATATTTGGATATTTCTGCTGTACATCAGCATCAGTATCAGCAATAGGAAAACAGACTACAATAAAAACTCCTTCACTTTCCACCTACAAACAAAAGAAAAGGAAAACATTTTGGTTGGAGTTGGGCTTTAACTGCTTTAGATTACTTCTGTAGTCTACTGATGGTCATAAAATCTTTTTAATTCAAGTGCAAATCAGGCTCGCAGTGGGACTGGCTGCTCTGTAAGCTGATGGCAGGTAGGGGAGAGGTGCTTAGATTTACACGAAGAGCTCAGAGTGGTGAGGAGAAAGGCCAATTGATGTCCAAAAATTTTGGGGGGGGGGGGGGGGGGTCGGTGACACAGAGTCTATTAGGTCTTCAGTATAAGAGAAGCTGTGGGGGGGGGGGGGAGGAGGGGGGGTGTTGTCACAAGACTGCGTGCATTACTCTATAAATCTATAGGGCTGAAACAACTAATCGATTAATCGACAACTAATCGAAAATAATGAAAATAATCGATTACTATTTTCATAATCGATTAATCGGCCAGTAACATAATGGGGTTAGAAAAAAAAACTAAAATTAGCCCATTATAGTACAAATATTTAATCACTGTAAATATTACTTTCACTGTTCTACAGTAAAAAAATTAACCCCTTCCAGTGGTGATTATCTGCTTTTTTGTACTATAAAAGGCAAATTTTTGTCTTTTTAACCCCATTATGTTACTAAACGTCTTAGGCCTGGTTCACATCTATAAGTTTATTGATGCTTTTTGCAGAAACGCACTACAGCTTTTTTCAGCCGCTGCATATTTGGAAAGGGTCGGGGACTTTTAACGCAAATCGGTGCTTTTTTGGTTCAATATACTTCAATGGAGAAGCTGCAGAAAAGCATGTAATGCGTTTTTGCAGCAATTTGTGTTTTTTAATCTGCCCCAAACAAATAAATGCAAAAAACGCAAATTGCAGTAAAATCACGTGCGCAAAAATCAAAAACGCACAGCAAAAAGCACTGCAGAAACAAAGATCAAAAGCAAAAAACTGCATAGGTGTGTACCGAGCCTTATGCTGGCCACACGGATCAATTTTCAGGTGAGAATATTCAGATGAAAAATCTTTGTACATTCGCTGAATGAAAGAATGTTGGTTGAAATTTTCACTTGATTTCTGAACCTTATTTTTTTAAGGTTATTAACCAATTAATCAAAACAATAATTGGCCAACTAATCGATTATGAAAATAATCGTTAGTTGCAGTCCTATAAATCTATTAGCTTTAAAACATTCTCTTGGTATTAGCGTCAGTCGAGTTTAGGCGTTTAGTTTGGAGTTTTCTTTTCAGCATAGTGTCTATCTAGTATATAAGTCACAGCCCGGGTCATGGCACTGAAAGTGAATCATCCTGAGCAAATAAATCTGGGGAGGTCTGAGTCTCCAATGTCAGCCATGAGTCAGCTGAAATCCATGGAATGTGTACACACAACAAATAAATGCGGAGAATTAAAAAAAAAAAAAAAAAAGGAAAAATGTTCCTTGCAGACCCCCCACGATGGTAAAGACCTCCGACCCATTTGACTAATGTAAAAAAAAAATCAAGAATTTGCAGATGAGTCGATTGCTTACGCTGATCTAAAGTAACACATTTTATTGATCTCATACATTTAGGTGGCTGCCATGAACCAACCTCGAGTTGACTTCTACCTGGCCTCGATGAGTGATAAGCTGGTCGCGGTGGGTGGGAGGAATGAAAACGGGGCCATGTCTTCGGTAGAAATCTACTGCCCTCGACTGGATGCCTGGACCTACGTGTCGGAGCTCCCCAGGTAAACCACAGTTGATGCTTGCAAAGGGCTTAGTCAATGATTATAAAATGGTAGTGGGGTTTGGGCGCACTGAATCAGTTTGTATAGGTGTAGTCCTGGTGGACTATCTCTGTGCAGATGCTTTTCTGCCTGCTTTCTAATATACAAGGACCATATCTGGCCTGTAACGCTTGCCCAACTGCTAAGGTCAGAAGCTTTTGCTGGTAAGTTTGACACCTTTAGCAGCCCCCCCGTTCCCCTAGGGCAGAGCTCTCCAAACCTTCTAAACAAAAGGCCAGATTGTTGTCCTTCATATATTTATGGGGACCGGACTGTGGTGCCTCAAAAGTATTAAATGCCCAGCATCAGTGGGAGTAAACAATGATTTTCAAACAGCCAAGAGGCCAAACGCTGCTCTAGAAAAGGTGTGAAAGCCTGAGAGAATCAAGTAAAATAAGCAGCCAGCGCTTAAAGTTTAGAATACAAAACTCAAAATAGTGGAAATAAAAAGCGGGTGCAGCGCTAAACACACAATATCCCAATATGAAATAAAGGAAATTAAAGAGGAAGTAAACCCTGATGAGTTTACTTCCTCTTTCATTCCCTGCAAATGTAAAGCATAATGGACTACTATGCATCGCATAGTAGTCCATTATATGTCACTTACCTGACACAGGAGCCAGCGAAGTCACCGCTGTCCCCTGTAGTCCGGCGCATCCATCTTCTCGGTGGGTCTCGCTGCTCCGCTGCTGTCATTCGGTGAAGCCGCGATGATGTCACTCCTGCGCATGCGCATGGGAGCCGCCACTCGTGGCATATCGCCGTTGACCGTGGCACGCTCAGTGCGCCTGCGCGCCGCTGTCTACGGCGCACATTTGCCTGTCTTTCGGCAAATATCTCCTAAACCGTGTAAAATAAAAGAACAGTCCTATTAATATAATAATATTGAATCTTGAGTGAATTGACAACATAGATTCATGAAATAGAGTCCCTCCTCCAAGCAGCTGAGCACCCAAAGTGAGCAAATAATCTCCTTACCAACTTAAAAGACCAACAAGCTGGTCTCACCAAGCCCAGGGAATTCGAGCTCCCAAAAAACCTATACTGGTGTGTGAGCAATCCTGGATCGGTAACACTCAGAAAACATAAACAAGAGAGGCTCCCATAGTGTAGTATTTGAGTAAAATTTTATACGCTCAAAAAGATTGCACTTACAGAATATAGCTTGTTATCCGTAGTGTATCACAGAAAATCTCAGTAGTGGCGTCTCATAAGACTTCTTCTGCTCGCTGTCCCCTGTAAACCATTTCCTCCGAAGAGGAAAACGTGATGATGTCAGTAACACAAGCTCCTCCCTGCACGTTTCGTCATGATAGGACATCATCTGAGGATTGGCTACTGTGGGAGTAAACAATGCTTCTGACTTTCTGCTCAGTGGTAAAAGACATTGCACCTCTGGTCAGTAGGAGTGGGAATAGTGCCCTGTCATTGGTATTGGAGGTATAGTGCCCCACTGTTGGTGTCTTTTTGAAGAATAGTTCCCCATTGTTGGTGTCACTGAGAGGGATAGTGCCCAATTGTGTATCAGTGGGAGTAATGGGGGCCAGATAAAGACAAGCAAAGGGTCTCAGTTTAGAGACCACTGCCTTAGGGTAACAGGAACAGTTACAGCGTAATCCAAAAACAGCCTGAAGTCAGAGCAGGCAGCAGAAAAGCAGAATCCAGGAACAGTTTGAAGTCAGAGGCAGGCAGCAGTCTGAAAGATTAGTCTGTATTCCAGGCAGGGTTCAGTGACAGGACAATTCAATGACCAGGCAAGGAGGGCAGGAACAGCAAGGCAAGGTAGGGAAATAGGAAGCAAGATGCTATCACAAGCCTAGAGCCCTGGACTTGTTATACCTAATCAGACCCAAGGGGGTGGAACCTTTTCCTGTTACAATGCTATTATGGTGCAATCTAATAAGCACCAGTGTTGCCAAACGTCAGCATTTTTACTGCCAGCCAGTAAAAAACAGGCACTTTTCTCCTGCCAGTAAATGCCAGTGACAGGAGAAAGTTGGAAGGGAAAAAATATGTTTGTGACTCTCGGCTTGGAACTGCGCAGTTCCAAAGCTGGCCGAGACCATGTGAGTGCCTGCTACAGTGTGTTCAGGTGGCGCCGGCGGTCTGGCGGAGGCGGTGCCTGAACGTGTCATGATTTTTATGGTGCAAGGGAGCTGAGCGAAGTGGCCGGAGCCTTGTGTGCGGGTCTGCGGCACAGGAGCAAGGCAAGCCGGGAGTGGGACCCTTTGATACAGGTGCCAGGCTTAGAACCCAACTCCAGCTAAATAATTTTTATTTAAAGTATTTGTGAACACATTCAGTTTAAAATAGAAATGAAAGGCAAAACATTTTGTGTATAGATATAAAAAAAACATTATAAATACAATTTTTGTTTCCTTTTTTAAGTAGGTGATCATGTCATCTCTAGTATAAGTATGGTTTGCAAGAACCAGTCCTGCTGCTAGTGGACTTTACTGGCACCCACACGAGTCCAATTCATAAAAAATATATTTAATATTTGTTATACAGATATATATAAATCATGCAAATGCGTAAATGGTTCATTAAAGTGGTTGTAAACTCTTACAACCAACTTTGACCTACAGGTAAGCCTAGATTAAGGCTTACCTGTAGGTCCAAGAAATATCTCCTAAACCTACACGGTTTAGGAGATATTTGCCGAAAGACAGGCACTGCTGTCTACGGCGCATGCACCGTAGACAGCGGCGCGCAGGTGCACTGAGCACGCCGCGGTCAACGGCGATATGCCGGCGAGTGGTGGCTCCCGTGCGCATGCGCAGGAGTGACGTCATCGCGGCTTCACCGAATGACAGCGGCGGAGCAGCGAGACCCACTGAGGAGATGGATGCGCCGGACTACAGGGGACAGCGAAGACATCGCTGGCTCCTGTGTCAGGTAAGTGACACATAATGGACTACTATGCGATGCATAGTAGTCCATTATGCTTTACCTTTGCAGGGAATGAAAGAGGAAGTAAACTCATCAGGGTTTACTTCCTCTTTAAAAACAATAAAACTGCAGTATGATACATGGATTCCAACTGGGACCACTATACATATACCTCCTACTACTATATATGTGCTCCAATTACAAAATATGGAGGTATGTGTATTTCATCCGCTGGTCAACGGGTTTCGCTAATTGTGTAGCTTCCTCAGAACGAAATTACAACGTATCATATGCTGCTAAATATAAAAAGATCCATACATACATACAGAAATATCCTTTTTATATTTTATCAAAAAACAATACATACAATGTGTCTTAAACACTCACAAACAGTATGGCGGAAAACCACATGCGTCAGTAAAGGTCTGGAGGGTGGACACAGGGGCTGAGGTTTCTCAAAAGATCAAAAGAACAGCCATACTGTTTGTGAGTGTTTAAGACATTCCAGGAATTTCATACAAAGAAAGCAGTATAGAGAGAACAGGAAACTTTTTAAGACAACTACATGGTACAACAGGCACATATCAGGAATAGGAAATGTTGGGTAACATATTCTTTGAGTTTTGAAGAGACTTGGAAGTGTTAACAGTTGTCTGAGAGAGTTTCTTACTCTTCCTCATATTACAGATCTAGAAGTTCAAAAGAAACATCCTTCCCACTGGTGTCCTAATAAGACTTTTTGGGTTCTTCTGCTGATGGCTTCTGTCTACCTCCAACTGCTGGCCATGGTCGGGAAGGGGGCGGGGAGGGTCATATAATCTGCTGTCAACTGGCAGGAACTGTGGGCAAGCAGATGTATGATGACGGGCAATAAACAGGGAGTGGCAGTAGGGTCTGCCAGGGGCAATAAACAGGAAGCGGTCTAATATATGGAGTTTGTTACAATGTTGCCATATCTCTTTCATATTTCAGATTCACGTATGGCCATGCAGGCACCGTCCACAAAGACTTCATCTACATATCCGGAGGACACGACTACCAGATCGGCCCCTACAGGAAGAACCTGCTGTGTTACGATCCCCGGGCAGACGTCTGGGAAGAGCGGAGACCCATGATCACCGCCCGGGGCTGGCACAGCATGTGCACTCTGGACGAATGCATATATGCCATAGGGGGGAGCGATGACAACCAGAACTCCATGGAGCGCTTTGACATCCACAGCGTGGAGTGCTACAGTCCCCAGTGTGACCAGTGGGTGCGCATCGCTCCCCTTCTTCAGCCCAACAGCGAATCCGGAGTGGCAGTCCTGGATGGCAAGATTTACATCCTGGGTGGCTACAGCTGGGAGAACACCACATTCTCCAGAATGGTTCAAGTCTACGACAAGGACAGGAAAAAATGGATGAAAGGGTCCGACCTTCCCAAGACCGTGGCCGGCGTCTCTGCTTGCGTTTGCGTGATGAAAAACAGAGGCGACGACAGGAATAAAAAAAGCAAGATGAAAAGGCACTCTGATAGAGGATGGTGAGGGGAGGCTAGCGAGGACGATGAACCCATTACAAGGACTGACCCTTCCATGTGTGCGGCAGTCGTGTAGGCAGTCATTTTGTGAATTCATCCACTGGAGAAGTTGCCAGTTGCTTCCTCATTTTTTTATTTTTTTTTGCCGCCGGTGATGTCACTGATTCCTTAGTGCCGAGGCTCTTTTTAACCCTTACTAGGGCAATTATCTGCAGATTAGGAACTAATATAGGGCAATATAAGATGGGAGCTTTCACTGCTTTGTTTGGCACCAATCATTCTGAAAAATCTATGGCCCTGTCACATAAAAATAAATAAATATTGTGAAGATAAAGAAAGAAGGACCACGTGTGCTCAACCTTATGAACAGTGGAGCTCCCACGGTCTCCAAATGACCATAAAAAATGCTGAAGACCTGTGTGGCCTAAGCCCTTGTACACACGGTCGCAGATTCCGACGGAATGTGTCCTATCGGACCGTTTTGTCGGATATTCCGACTGTGTGTGGTCTCCATCGGACTGTTTCCGTTGGAATATCCGACGGACCAACTTTTCCAACTTGCCGGTAAAATTTTCCGACAAAATGCTCCTATCGGACATACTCCGAACATCTGTAGCCTACTCCGACGGACAAAGTGCCACACATGCTCAGATCAAATTCCTAGACCAAAGCTATTGGCTACTAGCCTGAACGTAGTCCCGTCGTAACGAAATAACGTCATCACGTTATGTACAATCGGATTTTCCGACAACTTAGTCCGACCGTGTGTATGCAACATCACTTCCGGACCTCTTCCAGAATTAATCCGTCTGAATTACTCCGACGGATTTGGTTGTCGGAATCTCCGATCGTGTGTACAAGGGCTTAGATTATGAAAAAAACAAGACAATAGGCACACAGGATTAAACACCTCAAAGGTACAATTAATAGATGAAAATGGCTAAGAGATAGTCCAAGGTTCAGGAGAACCGTAATATAAGGGTTACAAAATCCAATCAGTCCATACACCAGGGCTAGGTTTTCTCAGGAATAGAAGCTGACTCTGAAGTTGTGGAGATAAAAGAGAAGTGGCTTGAAGTGTAGATGGTTACACGGTGAAAGGGTAGTGCCCCATACACACGGTCGGAAATTCCGATGGAAAAAGTCCGATCAGATTATGTTGTCGGAAAATCCGATTGTGTGTGGGCTCTAGAAAATCCGATCGTATGTGGGCTCTATCGGACTTTTTCCGTCGGAATTTCCGACGGAAAAAGTTTGAGAGCTGGATCTAAAATTTTCCTAAAAACAAAATCCGATCTGACTTTTTCCGATCGTGTGTAGAGAATTCCGACGCACAAAGTGCCACGCATGCTCAGAAAAAATTTGGAGACGAAAGCTATTGGCTACTGCCCTCTTTGTAGTCCCGCCGTACGCTTTGTATGTGACCTCGTTCCGTACGATTGGATTTTCTGACAACTTTGTGCGACCGTGTGTATGCAACACAAGATTCGGCCATAATCCGTCAGAAAAAATCTGACGGATTTTGTGGTCGGAATGTCCGACCGTGTGTATGGGGCATTATGCCCCATACACACGGTTGGATTTTCCAAAGGAAAATGTGCGATCGGATCATGTTGTCAGAAAATCCGACTGTGTGTGGGCTCCATCTGACTTTTTCCGTCTGATTTTCCAACGCCCGATGTTTGAGAGCAGGATCTAAAATTTTCCGACAACAAAATCCGATTGCATAAATTCCGATTATGTGTAGACAATTCCGACAGACAAAGTGCCACGCATACTCAGAATAAACTAAGAAACTAAAGCTATTGGCTACTGTGGCCCATCTAGAGTCCCAACGTACGTCTTTGACATCACCTTGTTCAGAACGATGGGATTTTCCAACAAGTTTATGCGACCGTGTGTATGCAACACAAGTTTCGGCCCAAAATCTGTCAGAAAAAATCCAACAGATTTTGTGGTCGGAATGTCCGACCGTGTGTATGGGGCATAACTCCACTTTTACGAGGGAAAAAAAAAAAAACAGCAAATATAAAAAAATGATAATATAGTGTATACAATTGTGGCACAAGCCATATTGTAATTGAATGTTATTAAAAATTACCTTTCCTTTTCAATCTGCAGTTCTGTAATTTTCCTTAAAATGCAATATGGCTACCTGGAGGGGTTCTGTAGAATGTGTTCAGAACGCTCCCCCCCAGATATGTCATTTCCTGCTTGTGGGATTGGCTGACTGATTTTGCCATAAGTCTACACTAAAGTACAAATTACATACCAGACATCCCCTTCAATAAAAATGTCATTTTTGTTGGATACTCCCAATAGGAAATCACATCTAAAGAGATGCAGGCCCAGCAATTATCCTCATTAGAGCCCCGCAGTTGCAGCAGCTGATAATTATGAAACCACTCTCATTAGATTTACTTACCACATGGACACAGACAAACACACAGGGATTTCTTCAGAACAAAAAAAGGTAGGAAGCTGCAACAAGGTTTGTTATAATCCCTGCAATGTACATATATGACCCAGAGGGTATAGTTGAAGGTTCAGGAGAACAGTAATATAAGGGTTAACAAAATTCCATCAGTCCGTACACCAGGTCTAGCTTTTCTCAGGAGCAGAAGCCGACTCTGAAGATGTGGAGACAAAAGGAACAAGAGTAGCACCTCTGATTGTAGACTTACATGGTAAAATAAATTCACAGGTAGAACAGCTCATATGATATAAGAGACTAAAAGGCTTAGCGATTACGAAATCCTCATTGAAAGTCGCCACTACTAAGCTAGCCCTGGTGTATGGACTGATGGAATTTTTTTAACCCTTATATTACTGTTCTCCTGAACATTCAACTCTTATATATATATATATATATATATATATATATATATAGTACTATCTCTTAGGCATTTTCATGTATTGATTGTACCTTTTGAGGTGTTTAATCCTGTGCAGATTTTTCATAACCTTAAGTTATGTAACAGTCTACACTTAGAGGTGCTTCTCTTGTTCCTTTTGTCTCCACACCTAAATGAAACGGCAGAACCCAAACTGTTTCGGGAGTCTTGCACTCTCTTCATCGGGGTCCATTGCTGTTCCATCTAAAAAAAAAGCAGAAGGTACGTAAGTAAATTGGATTACCCTTCTACCCAGCCTTTCTCAACTTTTTTTACCATGGAGGAATTTTAAAAATAATTTTCAGGGGAACCCCTGCTAAATGTCATGGTCAGTAAATTGTACATACAAATTGTAAAAATAAAAAAAAAGACTATAAGGAATATGGAATATTTAGCCTATATGGCAGTCATAGCAGATCATATTTTTAACACTCTCCTTCCATATAAAATAAAATTATTTACAGTAATCAAGAAATGAAATTAATAATAAAATCGCTCAGTAAAGAAGTGCAAAAAAAAAAAGTGAAAAATACTGCACCTAGTGTCAGCTAACAATATAGTGTCTAAGCTGCAAACACATAAGTGAGATATTGGTCACACAAAATATGTAAGTGTAAAAAGTGCTGCGCTACAAATAATTTTTCAAAACTCAAATATGAAAAGTGAAAAAAAGGTATAGTCCCAAGTGCAAATGAATAGTCCTTAATAAAGAGGCATAATGTGATATTCTTCTTGCCATAAATCGCAGGTGAAACACATCAAACTGCATTCGCCATAGAGGCCGACCACCAGCATATGTACAAGATGTGCGCTTACCCTATAGCCAGGAATCCCTAATTAAAGGCAAGCTTTGGGGGAATTCCCTTTTAAATCCACATTCTGGTGTGCAGCCTTGAAGCCGGGGTAGGTATAGGTGCCCCGGAAGAAGTCCTGTTGTGACGAAACACGAAGTGGGGAGCGGCATGGTCACGTCATCGCATCTCACCGGAAAGGGACGGCAGGCGCCATTGTTTTCCTGCTGGATTTTCTTTGGAGATATGCGCAATCTCGGTGTATCTATATGAGTGTATTTCTTATTATTGAATAAATTAGCGGTTTTGAAAGGCTTTTACGGTATTCTTCTTTTTTTACTTGCATATACATTTATGGGAGTTCTGGATGTCCAGTGGAGGTTATCTTAAGGCTGTACCTACCCCTGCTTCAAGACTGCACACCGGAATGTTGATTTAAAGGGGGATTCCCCAAAGCTTGCCAGACCTGCCTTTAATTAGGGGGTCCTGGCTATACGGTAAGCACACATCTTGTCTTTATGTCGGTGGTCAGCCTCTATGGTGAAAGGAGTCTGATGTGTTTCACCTGCAATTTGTGGCAAGAAGAATATCTCATTATGCCTCTTTATTAAGGACTATTCATTTACATTTATAAGGACTATACACTTTTTTCACTTTTCATATTTTGATGATTTAAAATAATTTGTAGCGCAGAATTTGAAATGCAAACAGCAAAAAATGTAGTGTCCTTTTACATTGGTAGTCAAGCAGGAGATCTATGCTCATGGAACCCCTAACAAATTCTGGTGAAACCCTGGTTGAGAAAGGCGGCTATTTAAGAAAAGGCAGCGAATATTAATATAAATGTAAGGAATGAAAGCTCGTGGTTTTCCTTTCTTCATCTTCACACCATCTACTTGTCATGTTCTTGCAGTCCCTACAAGTAGTTAGTCTTCTGGATTTATTGTCCTCATTTCCTACCTGGAATTTAGAGTCTTGTGCCAGTTTTGCTTTTCCTACAAGATTCTACCAACAAAGGTTATGGCCGGCTGTTTAATAGGACCATGGAGTTTACCCCCGGCCTAAGAAAACGTAGCATCTAATGTGGCACAAAATCCACTGGCATGCTTATCTTTCTCTGCGATGGTGGCATTGATTGCACTGAACACCGTAATTTGCAACTGTTTTATTTTAAAAGTTGCCAGTCCAATTGGAAATCACACATCTGGCATTGCCTATAATTTACTGGATTTTGGAAGGTTTGCCTTAATTTTTAATTCTTAATTTTTTTTTTTTTCTCATGTTATTTAGGATTTCTTTACTTTCTGTTTTCTTTGTTTACATTTTTATTGTATTATTTTCAGTCCTTAGTATGGTTAGATGGGCAGATAGCTTGACTAGGGCGGAAGGTGTGGGAAGTTATTGGCTTATCTGGAAGGGAATATCTACGTTACTTGCCCAAAGCTGACATTGATGAACATGTAAGGATAGGGTTTAAATAGAGGGCTGGGTCCACAGCTGGTGATGCAAAACCAGGATATTGGGTTAAGTCCAATAGTTCAACAATGGTCATGTGGAGCAATGGATCCATGTGCTACTAGAGCCAGACCTGTGGAATAGGTTCTGACTGGTATCCATTTGTCAGCCAGCTATTAGAGAAGAAGATGACTCTAAGGGAATATCTACGTTACTTGCCCAAAGCTGACATTGATGAACATGTAAGGATAGGGTGTATATAGAGGGCTGGGTCCACAGCTGGTGATGCAAAACCAGGATATTGGGTTAAAAGTCCAATAGTTCAACAATGGTCATGTGGAGCAATGGATCCATGTGCTACTAGAGCCAGACCTATGGAATAGGTTCTGACTGGTATCCATTTGTCAGCCAGCTATTCGAGAAGAAGATGACTCTGTATGCAGTGGAAGGAAAGGAAAAGAGAGTGGTGCCAATCTGAGTGTAGCATAGGGTTAAACCAGCATGTTTTATTAAATACAGTTCACCTCACATTTGAGTAGATTTAATAGGCATGTGTGTATATTTTATCAACGAGAATCCCTTGCGTCCAACTGGATGGGGATGATCTGCAGTCCTGGCTGCTCCAGTGGTTTCCGAGGCTCGAAAGCTGGGGGGGATCAGCTCAGCCCGTGAACGACAGGTGGGCATGGCAAAGCTCGCGTTCAGAGCATGTTTGCTCCTTCATCGGGCATCTGCAATGGATGTTACTGCTTAGCTTGATTATATTAGAAGATTATTGCTACTTTGATACACTACATGGCCTGAATTTGTGGACACGTCACCGTCACACTTATGTGAGCTTGTTGGATATCTCATTCCAAAACCATGGGAATTATTGTGGAGTTTCCCCATCCTACTTCTCAGCATTATCATCCTTCACTCTTCTTGTAAGGCTTTCCACAAGATTTTGGAGGGTGTTTATGGAAATTTGTGCCCATTTTGTGAGGTCAGGTACTGATGTCAGATGAGAAAGCCTGGCTCACAGTCAATGTTCCCATTCATCCCATAGGTGTTCAGTAGGGTGGAGGTCAGGACACTCAAGTTCCACCACACCAAACTGGTCACACCACCTCTTTATGGAGCTGGCTTTTCTACACAGGAGCACAGTCATGCTGGAACAGAAGAGGGTCTTTTCCAAACTGGTTGGAAGAGCACAGTGGTCTACAATATTAAGAGTACCCTGCAGTGGAGGCACCTGAACTCCATCATTTGGAGGGAGTTCCACATACCTTTGGCCATATAGTAAGGGTGTGATGGTCAGGTGACTACAAACTGTTGGCCATAAAGTGCATTTTCCTCTTCTCTGTAAAATGAATTATGCCAACTTGTAAAAAGACTGATATTCTCCCTGTGTGTTCATAAACTGCTCTGAGGTAGACATTTTTGGCAGAAGGGACATGAAAGTCTCTTCTGTCAAAAATCTCCTTCCACTTTCTCTTAGAAGATTTTTTGGTATGTATGTGTTTACACTGTAAAGCTCATGCGCATTATAGTGCTAGGAATGGGCCAGGTGTCAGGGATCATGTGATGCCTGTGCACGTGCGCAAAGGTTACATCATCAGTGGCCACCCAGTGGTTGAAGATGATCGTCGTGGGACCTGAATGAATTGACAGAGGAGATGGCAGTGGTGGGAGATGCATCAATGACAGGTCCCTGGACCTCATATTGCCGGAGGACAAAACAGAAGGAGGTATGAGTTTGTACATATTTGTAGGCTATGGCAAAATGTTCACCCCCCACTGCCCCACTGACAAAGCTTGCACCTCCTTTAGAATCAGTGGTGCAACTTGCTCAGGGGTGGTGCAAGGATTTTTGACACCCTAGGAGAAACCTCATTTTGCTGCTCCCCCCATTGGCTCCACCCTTGACTCCACCCCCTTTGCCCTGCCCATGTGAGAAGTGGCGGTGCTATACAGGAAGCATCAGCTCTGCTTCCTCTAGCGCTGGCTTCAGTGTTGCACTGCACCTCTTTTTTTTTTTTTAACAACCGGCCAGATGGAGCAGCTGCCTGAGACTGAATTAGTTACATGCTGCAGAGCATGCAGATGCTGAGGGAAACCCGTGGCCGGGCGCCCCCAAGACAGCAGTGCACCCTAGGCGGCTGCCTAGTTTGCCTAGTGGTAGCACCGGCCCTGAACTTGCTTATATCAGTAGCCAAATTTACTACTGCCAAGTTGTTTCAATGAGAGTGGGTGGCTGCTCATCTAGTTGTCAATGGAAACATTACATTTATTTAGAAAGGTAAGCAGTAGTGGACTCACCTGACCGCCACTTCATAAACACTCCTAGAGACATTTTTTTTTACCTTTTGTCATCAGTAAACATTTACTTTCTGCATTTACACGGAAGCAAAGGACAATGTGTTTTTACTCCAAGTACTTTACAAAGAACAAAGAGACATCAGTCGAGCATAAAGGAATAACAATTATAGCTTAGGTTTAGGAATGGTTTCTTGATGGTAAGAGCCTTAAAGATGTGGAATTAATTCACGATTCAATAGTAAAAATCAAGAAAAATTGGAAATTTAAAGCAAGCATGTGAAAATGAAAAATGCCTAAACTGTCCTGTTACCTTGTTCTGAGAAAAATACAGTACCCAGCACTCTGCAGTACCTAGGACCCTACAGTAAGCAGAACCCTACAGTATCTAGGACCCAACTGAAACTAGGACTCTACAGTACCTAGTATCCTACATTACCCAGGACCCTATAGTAGCTGAGACCCTACAGTTCCTTTGAATCTACAGGACCTATAATCCAACAGTACCTAGGACCATGTAATACTCAGGAACCTACAGTACCTAGGACTCTACAATACCCAGGACCCTACAGTACCTAGGACTCTACAATATCCAGGACGATACAGTACCTAGGACCCTACATTACCTAGGTCCCTACAGTTTCTATGACTCCACAGTACCTATAACCCTAAAGTACCTAGGACCATGCAATTCTCAGGACCCTGTAATATCCAGGACCCTACAGTACCTAGGACCCTACATTACCCAAGTCCCCACAGTAACTAGGACTCTACAGTACCCAGGACCCTACAGATCCTATGACTCTACAGTACCTATAACCCTACAGTACCTAGGACCCTACAGTGCCTAGGACCCTACAGTGCCTAGGACTCTACAATACTAAGGACCCTACAGTACCTAGTTCTACAATATCCAGGACCCTAGAGTACCTGAAAACCTACAGAACCTAGGACTCTTCAGTACCCAGGACTCTACATTACCCAGGACCCTACAGTAGCTGAGACCCTACAGTTCCTTTGATTCTACAGTGCCTATAACCCTATAGTACGTCACACCCTGTAATACCCAGGGTCCTACAGTACCTAGGACCCTACAACACACAGGACTCTACAGTACATAGGATTCTACAATACACATAACCCTACAGTAGCTAGGACTCTACAATACCCAGAACCATACAGTACCTAGTTCTACAATATCCAGGACCCTACAGTACCTAGAAACCTACAGAACCTATGACTTTACAGTACCCAGAAGCCTACAGTATCTAGGTCCCTACAGTACCCAGAAGCCTACAGTACCTAGGATCTTACATTACTGTACCTAGGTCCCTACAGTACCTAGGACTCTACAGCACCTAGGCCCCTAGAATACTTAGAATCCTACAGTATCTAAGACCCTACAGTGCCCAAGATCCTTCAGTACCTAGAACTCTACAGTACCCTGAACTCTGCAGTGCTTAGAAGCCTACATTTCCAGGATGGGGCAGAAGTGTGCATATAAAGTAGATGGAGTAGGTTTCTGCATAGAAGAACCTTGGAGGTGTCTGTCTGCATATCTATTGAGGACAGTTTGCTTCCAGTTGGCTGCTCTGGGGTAATTGAAGTAGAGACAGGTATTAGCATTAGCCACAGCCAACTGTCGTCCTTCCCACAGTGTATCGGATAATATTGACCATGCTCTGTGCCAGTCTGTGCTTAGGGTGTGTCTAAACCCCAAACTTTTTTTGTTTTGAAGAGATATACTAATATGACTTGTTGTTGGTATGGGAAGGAAAATCTCCCAAATGGGATGTAGGTAGGAAAAAATTCCTGACAGAGGTTTCAACCTCACCCCCCTTCCCCCTAAAGATAATGTATTTGTCTTTAAATATAATTTAATATAATCCCACTAATAAATGAGAGAATATTGGATAAAAGATGACAGCGGGCAGGAATAGTGAGATTCCCCTCCAACACGATGATTAAACAAGAATTGGAGGTATGGATATTATTACATAGTTACATTGGTGTAGCTTGGAGCAATGTAACAATGCATATATCATACCTGTGGGCAGCAGCGGCCAGTCCATAAGAGGAGCATGGCCGGCGCCCCCCTAATCTCCACGCAGGGCGCCGGACTCATAGGTTTCTTTTCTTTTTTTGAAGCACATGATTAGAGCATGAGGCGCTAATTGTCTTCAAAAAGCTCAAAGTGCAGAGCACTGCACCCCGAACCCACCCATGTGTGACATTAGCGAATCAATATTCGAAATTGTCTTCTGGCTTCTCTTCCCGGCCAATCAGTACAGGAGGCGGATCTTAAGACCAGATTAGCTTGGAGGAGAAGCCAGGGAAGCCACGACCTGGATGGGGTAAGTGCAGACCTGGTGAGGGGGTTTGATTCCTGCCCCCCTGCCCAAAAATTGAGCACCATGCCTGTGGGATCCTCTAGAAGCTGGAAATCACTGTATAGACACTGCTACTACACCGATCTTCACTAGCTTCTGGATCCCATGCCAAGCTGATGCCCAGTTGCATTGTGAACACAGGAGGTTGGTCACTTGGCACAGGTGCCATTTAGAGAATGTATTGCATGCTTTTCCTAATGAATGCAAAGTGTTCTCTGATTGGATAAGGTGGAGAAACAGGTTGGTGACATCACCATCCCCACCTCATCCAATCAGAGAATGTTTGCATTTATTAAGAAAATGCAAAGCATCCTCTAAATGGCCGACCTCCTGTGTTCACAATGCTGCAGAGAAGCTGCTCAGCACAGGACATGGAACCGAGATCACTGTAGTAGTGGTCAGTGGCGGCTGGGTTTTTTTTGGGGGGGAGTGGCAAACAACCACCCCCCCAAGTGGCACCCCCTGAGCAGCACCCCCCCCCCCCCAGCGGCACCCACCTCCCCACTGTTTGCCGGTCGGTCCAGCACTTACTCCATTGGCGGCGGCGGGTGGCAGGCAGGGTGGTGCAGTGACCTTTCCTCCATGGCGGCTTCCAGCTCCTCCCCTCCTCATCCTAGGTGTCCAATAGGATCGCCTGTCCTTTCAGCCAACCGGGTGACCAGTGTCAAAACTGGCTTCCTGATTGGCTGGGAGGAGGATCAGTATTACAACAGCGAATTTTCATTCACTGCTGTAACACACCTGGGTGGGCTTGGAGCGCACTCTCTGGAACCCGAGCCCACCCTATATTGAAGCTTATTAGTGCTTCAAAAAAACAGCCCCTCCGCATTGGAATCCATGCGCTCAGGACACGGTAGCGGTAGTTGTACCTATTAATTTGATTTCCAGCATCCACCGGGATCCCACAGGTATGTCATATACATAGTTATAGTACATAGGTCCAAGTTGGAACATAGTAACTGTGTAAGATGAGACATACCTGAAATTCAGCTTAAAGCACTTGATTGGTGTAGAGAAGATCACATGGGGCTCTGACAGTTTTAAACAACCAGATCCTAACATGTATGGCCAGCTTCAATGTCTCAACATAAATAGGGGAGAGCATTTTAGTTTTTTTGGAAGGCCATGAGCTGTCATCCTTACCCTTCCATCCTTACTTGCTGAGTCATTGACATGGATCAAGCATGCAGCCAGTGAAGTCTCAGTACACCAAATGTGCATCTGCTTGTTTTAGCTCCATGGTGTGTAGTGGAAGCTCCCATATTCCCATCCTGCCAGGAACCTGTAAAAAAATGTGTCTGTTTGGAGTCTCAAGTAGACAACTGTAGCAAACTGCAGACTCCATAAAGCAAGATACTTTGTTTCAGAACGGTGACTTCCTCGTTAGTTACAATTGTTTTAATGTATCAACGGAATCATTTTCTTGATTTAAAACTGACTTTCTATATGGTGCATTATAGTGACTCTGTCGCAGACTTATAGCTGAACTCTGAGATGAGCAAATATTGTCTAAATCCATTCATCATGTGTATTTTTCTTGAATCTTGGTGTGCTTTTGTTTATTTCTTCCAGATCTGTGCAGTAATTCAGTGTGAGACTTCCTATAAAAAAGACCGCTCACTGCTGCTCTCTCTCCTTGTGCAGAGGGACTGGTCTTGTCTCCGCCCCCTTCTGTAGTTATTTGCAGGCAGACTGTAGTGGGCGGAGCCTGTGACCCTCCAACAGCTCCACTCTCTGCACAGGCTATGTACAGCACAGTAACGATGTCGTTGCCATTTTTACAAGGTAATATCTGGGCATTTGGTGCATGCAAAGTCTATTTATACCCTTTGTGATTAGTGGGGAATGTATATTTAAATAGTTTTTGTGCCCAGAGTTCAGCTTTAAAAAGTTAAAGTATAAACATATATGCCATATATTGCAGATTACCAATCCATAGATGTGATGGCAGCATTCGTTTTCTTTTTTTCTTTTTTTTTTTCTTTTTTTTTCACCTGGTGATCCTGCCAGTAACACACTTTCTGTCCTAGGGTGACAATGCTCATTCAGTGCACTGTAGCTGTGGAGAAGTGCCATTGTCATCCTAGGCTGCTCCCTTGAATTGGACTACAAACATCACCCCCTCTTCTCATCTCCATTGCATAGGAAGGAGGTTGATTTGTTGCTTACAGAAGGTTACTGGGAAGGCTGATAAAATTGTCTGAGATTTCAGTTCAGTGCACAGGAAGTGACAAGGACACTGGCATTTTCTTTTCCGGAAATGTTTTGTTTAAATTAGTATTTTTTGCTAGAAAAATATGTTAAACCCCCAAACATATATCTTTAGCAGAGACCCTGTAGAATAAAATGGCGATCATTGCAATATTTTATGTCACACAGTATTTGCGCAGAGGTCTTCCAAAACGTTTTGGTTACAAGATTACATTTTAATTTTAACTTAGAACCCCCAAATGGTGCATGCAAAATTATTCGGCCCCCTTTACTTTCAGTGCAGCAAACTCACTCCAGAAGTTCAGCGAGGATCTCTGAATGATCCACTGTTGTCCTAAATGACTGATGGTGATAAATAGAATCCACCTGTGTGTAATCAAGTCTCTGTATAAATGCACCTGCTCTGTGATAGTCTCAGGGTTCTGTTGAAAGCGCAGAGAGCATCATGAAGACCAAGGAACACACCAGGCAGGTCCGTAATACTGTTGTGGAGAAGTTTAAAGCCGGATTTGGATACAAAAAGATTTCCCAAGCTTTAAACATCCCAAGGAGCACTGTGCAAGTGATCATTTTGAAATGGAAGGAGTATCAGACCACTGCAAATCTACCAAGACCTGGCCGTCCCTCTAAACTTTCAGCTCAGACAAGGAGAAGATTGATCAGAGATGCAGCCAAGAGGCTCATGATCACTCTGGATGAACTGCAGAGAACTACAGCTGAGGTGGGAGAGTCTGTCCATAGGACAACAATCAGTCGTACACTGCACAAATCTGGCCTTTATGGAAGAGTGGCAAGAAGAAAGCCATTTCTCAAAGATATCCATAAAAAGTCTCGTCTAAAGTTTGCCACAAGCCACCTGGGAGACACACCAAACATGTGGAAGAAGGTGCTCTGGTCAGATGAAACCAAAATCCAACTTTTTGCTCACAATGCAAAACGATATGTTTGGCGTAAAAGCAACACAGCTCATCACCCTCAACACACCATCCCCACTGTCACACATGGTGGTGGCAGCATCATGGTTTGGGCCTGCTTTTCTTCAGCAGGGACAGGGAAGATGGTTAAAATTGAGGGGAAGATGGATGCAGCCAAATACAGGACCATTCTGGATGAAAACCTGTTGGAGTCTGCAAAAGACCTGAAACTGGGACGGAGATTTATCTTCCAACAAGACAATGATCCCAAACATACAGCAAAATCTACAAAGGAATGGTTCACAAATAAACGTATCCAGGTGTTAGAATGGCCAAGTCAAAGTCCAGACCTGAATCCAATCGAGAATCTGTGGAAAGAGCTGAAAACTGCTGTTCACAAACGCTCTCCATCCAACCTCACTGAGCTCGAGCTGTTTTGCAAGGAAGAATGGGCAAGAATTTCAGTCTCTCGATGTGCAAAACTGATAGAGACATACCCCAAGCGACTTGCAGCTGTAATCGCAGCAAAAGGTGGCTCTACAAAGTATTAACGCAAGGGGGCCGAATAATTTTGCACGCCCCACTTTTCATTTTTTTATTAGTTAAAAAAGTTTCAAAAATCCAATAGATTTCGTTCCACTTCACAATTGTGTCCCACTTGTTGGTGATTCTTCACAAAAAATAAAAATTTTATATCTTTATGTTTGAAGCCTGAAATGTGGCAAAAGGTTGAAAAGTTCAAGGGGGGCCGAATACTTTCGCAAGGCACTGTGTGTATATATATATATATATATATATATATATATATATATATTTACTAGAAGAGACCCTAGAGAATAAAATTGTAGTAATATGAAATATTTTACGTGACATTATTTGCACAGCGGTCTTTTGAATGCAATTTTTTAGGAAAAAATAAACTTTAATGAATTAAAACAAAACACTAAAGCTAGCCCAATTTTTTTGTATAATGTGAAAGATATAAAGTGATGAATAAATGGATACATAACTTTAAACTTGCGCACACCCGTGGAATGGCGACAAACTATGGTACTTAAAAATCTCCATAGGCAAGATGGCAACACTTTAAAAATGTCTACAGGTTACCTGTTTAGCGTTACAGAGGAGGTCTAGCACTGGAGTTATTGCTAGACTTCACAGTAGAGCTGCACGATTCTGGGCAAAATGAGAATCATGATTTTTTTTAGCTTAGAATAAAGATCACGACAAATACAAATAAATTTGGCTAGCTTTACTGTTTCGTTTTTTGTTTTGTTTTTTTATTCATTAAAGTGTCCGATTGTACATAACGTGATGATGTTATTTCGTTACGACGGGACTACATTCAGGCTAGTAGCCAATAGCTTTGGCCTAGGAATTTGATCTGAGCATGCGTGGCACTTTGTCCGTCGGAGTAGGCTACACATGATGGGAGTATATCCGATAGGAGCATTTTGTTGGAAAATTTTACCGGCAAGTTGGAAAAGTTGGTCTGTCGGAAATTCCGACGGAAACAGTCCGATGCAGAACACACACAGTCGGAATATCCGACAAACCGGTCCGATAGGAAACATTCCGACGGAATCTCCGACCGTGTGTACAAGGGCTAAAACTTTAAGTGGTTAAACTCTCCTCATTTACACACCAAAGTTCATTCCCTTAATTTAAAGGACAAAATGTTACAATGTTAAGTGCTCATGCACACGGACGTTTTAAAAAACTGGCTGCAAAGCTAGCTCTGATGCCTGGAAAAATTGTTGTTAAAAAACGTGATTTTTACCACGTTTTGCATTGGCGTTTTTGCGCGTTTTTGCACGTTTTTTAGCGTTAGCGTTAAGTAGCGTTTTTTAAGAAACACATCTCTTGGCTATAGCACTCAGAAAACAAAGAAAATATGTTGTGCGTTTATGCGCGTTTTTGCGCGTTTTTGCGCGTTTTTGCACGTTTTTCCGGGATTCGCGTCTTTACAGCTCTAGCTCCACGCCACGGAACGCACTGGTCCTGGGTTTTTTTTACAGCTTAAAAACGCCTATGCCATTTGCAGCTCAAAAACGCCTAGGTGGGCATGAAGCCATAGACTAACATGGACAGCCGTTTTTAAGCTGCAAAAAAAGCTCAAAAAAGTGGCTGTAAAAACGTCCGTGTGCATGAGGCCTCGTTTTTACAGCCACTTTTTTGAGCTTTTTTGTGGCTTCATGCCCACCTAGGCGTTTTTGAGCTGCAAATGGCATAGGCGTTTTTAAGCTGTAAAAAAAACCCAGGACCAGTGCGTTCCGTGGCGTGGAGCTAGAGCTGTAAAAACGCGAATCGCGGGAAACGCGCATAAACGCGCAAAAACGCGCATAAACGCGCAACATATTTTCTTTGTTTTCTGAGTGCTATAGCCAAGAGATGTGTTTCTTAAAAAACGCTACTTAACGCTAACGCTAAAAAACGCGCAAAAACGCCAATGCAAAACGCGGTAAAAATCAAGTTTTTAACAACAATTTTTCCAGGCATCGGAGCTAGCTTTGCAGCCAGTTTTTTAAAACGTCCGTGTGCATGAGCACTTATAGTTAGCTCCGCTGCTGAGGAATGCTGTGATGCTTGGCAGACTGCCTGTTTTTTTTTGTTGTTGTTTTTTTACAGCTTTCGGCTTCAGCAGAGAATTATCTGCATAGAAAGAGTCGGGAAAATGCTTTGTCAAGATCGCAAGGGGGAAAAAAATAACATTTCTTAATAATTAATCGTGCAGCTCTACTTCACATGTGTGGCTTGAATATCGTTTACATGTGGGGGGCGCGACATGCGTATCCGTTCGCTTCTGTGCGCGAGCACGGAGGGATGGGACGCTTTACTTTTTTTTTCTTATTTATTTTACTTTTTATTTTTCATTTTTACACTGTCCCTTTATTTATATTAAAAAAATAATAATTCTGATCACTTTTATTCCTATTACAAGGAATGTAAACATCCCTTGTAACAGAAATAAGCATAACATTTATTGAGAGATCTGACACTGACATAAAAAATTAAAAATAAACTGGAAGAGACGTCAGAGGTAACTCTGGTCCTCCAAGGGCATAGAGCTGAGTGGGTGCCATCTTGACCTAGCTAGCAAATAGATTGGATCGTTTCCGATAAATGTGGAAACGACCGCCGCTGTCCGGTGCCCTCCGCCACTAACCAGAGCTGCCGGCAGCTGGGGTGGCGATTGGATCCTTCTCCCTGTTAGATATGGAGATGAGTGAGGGGAAGATGGCCCCCACCCATCTCCATGCCACTGCAGGGCAGAAGTGACGTCAAAACGTCACTTCCGCCCATAGCTCTTAAAGGGACTTTTTTTTTTTTTCAAACAGAAATTTTTTTAATTGCATTTTAGTTTAAATATGACATCTGAGGTCTTTTTCACCCAAGATCTCATATTTAACCACTTGCAGTCTAGCCGCCGTCATTATACTGCAGCAGGTTGGCACAATCCCGCGAACTGTCGTAGCTATACGTTGGCTCGCGAGATCAGGATAGCAGGCGTGCACGCCCACTGCACAGTGAAGGTGCCGATGCTCGTGGCCAACTGTTGCGATGACCACCAGCCATGAGCGATCGTGAGCAGGAGACACAGAACAGGGACGAGTGTGTGTAAACACACACTTCCCTGTTCTGTTCTGAGAGGAGTGACAGATCGTGCATTCCTAGTACCTAGGAACCACGATCCATCACTTCCTGTAGTCAGTCCCTCCCTCTTCAGTTAGAATCACCTCCCAGGGAACATAGTTAACCCCTTGATCGCCCTCCTAGTGTTTACCCTTTCCCTGCCAGTGACATTTTTACAGTAATCAGTGCATTTTTATAGCACTGATCGCTGTATATATGCCAATGGTCCCAAAAATGTGTCAAAAGTGTCCGATGTGTCTGCTATAATGTCGCAGTCACGATAAAAATTGCAGATCGCCGCCATTACTTGTAAAAATATATATTAAAAATGCTATAAATCTATCCCATATTTTGTAGATCTTATAACTTTTGCACAAACCAATCAATATACGCTTATTACGTTTTTTGTTTTGTTTTTTTACCAAAATTATGTAGAAGAATACATATTGGCCTAAATTGAGAAAAAAATAGCTTTTAAAAAAAAAAATAAAAATGGGGATATTTATTATAGCAAAAAGTACAAAATATTGTGTTATTTTAAAAATTGTTGCCCTTTTTTTGTTTAAAACGCAAAAAATAAAAAGCGCAGAGGGGATCAAATGCCACCAAAAGAAAGCTCTATTTGTGGGGAAAAAAAGGATGTCAATTTTGTTTGGGTGCAACGTCGCACCCCCGCGCAATTATCAGTTAAAGCGATGAAGTGCTGAATCGCAAAAAATTGCCCGGTCATTCGGCCGCCAAATCTTCCGGGGCTGAAGTCGTTAAGAGGTCCTGTCATGCTTTTTTTCTATTACAAGGGATGTTTTTACATTTCTTGTAATAGGAATAAAAGTGGCACAATTTTTTTTTTCAAAAGAACCATGTAAAAATAAAAAGTAAAATAAATAATATATATATTTTTTTTAACGCACTCCGTCCTGCCGAGCTTGCGTGCAGAAGCGAACGCATATGTGAGTAGCGCCCGCATATGATAACAGTATTCATACCACACATGTGAGGTATCGCCACGATCATTAGAGCGAGAGCAATAATTCTAGCTTAGACCTCCACTGTAACTTAAAACATGCAACCTGTAGAATTTTTTAAACATCGCCTATGGAGATTTTTAAGGGTAAAAGTTTGTCGCCATTCCACGAGCGCATGGCATTTTGAAGCGTGACATGTTGGGTATCTGTTTACTCGGCGTTACATCATCTTTCACAATATAAAAAAAAATCGGGCTAACTTTACTGTTGTCTTATTTTTTAATGCAAAAAGGTGCGATTGTAAGACCGCTCTGCAAATACGGTGTGACAGAAAGTATTGCAACAACCGCCATTTTATTCTCTAGGGTGTTAGAAAAAATATATATATAATGTTTGGGGGTTCTAAGTAATTTTCTAGCAAAAAAACCTGATTTTAACTTGTAAACACCAAATCTCAGAAAGAGGCCTGGTCCTTAAAGCGGTAGTAAAGTCCTTGAGGTTTTTTTTTTTTTTCATACCTGTAAGGGAAAAGGCATAATGAGCTAGTATGCACCGCATACTAGCTCATTATGAAATACTTATCTTATAACGAGGCCCCGACATCTCGCCCGATGAACGCCGGGGGAGCTGACATGTTCCCTCGGCGTGTCTCCCGGGTATCGCGGCTCCGGCGCTGTGAGTGGAGCCGCGATACCGTCACTCCCGCTCATGCGCATGGGAGACTTCTTCCCGGTAGGTTCCGGCGTGTGCCGGACTTTCAGCCGAGAATCCCCTGTGCGCATGCGCCACTGCAGTCAGCGGCGCATTGCGAGGGGAATATCCTAAACTGTCCAGGTTTAGGAGATATTTTTGTTACCTACAGTTACCTACCTTATTATAGGCTTACCTGTAGGTAAAAGTTGTAAAAAGGACTATACAACCGCTTTAAGTGGAGCTACCCCATAAAGACAGAAGATTTATACTCGCTTTTCTGGCAGGTGGTATGTTCAGGCTGAGTTCACACTAGTGCTTGCGGAACATTGCACTTGATTTGCACAGGAATCGCACCGCATCCCTGCACACATCACATGCCGTATATGTGCAGTGCAATTTGAGCCATACATTTTGTATGACTCAAATGGCACCACATCCAAAATGGTGCAGGTCCCTTTTTTTCTGCACCTAAATCGCATTGCATGGGCATTCACAATTCTGGCAATTGCACTACGTTTTGCAATCTGTTTCGGGGTGTCGTTAATCTAACATTGACACCCGCAGCAGAACGCATGGACGCTGTGCAGTTGCTATGTAGTGTGATGCACCAAATTTTGTGCATTACCCACATCACATCAGTGTGAACGTGGGCTCAATGTTCTCTCGAAGAAGTCTGGATGTTGTTATCAGGGCCAGGGTAAGGGGTGGGCAGGAGGGGCAGCCACTACAGGAACAGCACTGTCACACGGGGATGGGAGTGGGGTGTTGGTGGTGCCACATAGAGAGCTGTGCTCCCCATGCACGCTCCAGATCAGTGGATGGCAACCAGCAGGTGTTTACGGTGGGCTCCAACACCCCCCTTTTTTCTGCCTCAGCCACCATAAAAAACTCCCAGCTGTTAGAAAGCATGCAATCGGTTGGCATGAAGACCCCATGCCAATCGTGGGCAGCTGGAGAAAGGATCTATTCGTCCATTGTACATCATAATGCGTTAGCAGTGTAGGAGGTAGTGCCACTCCACATTCTCACCCCGGTACTGGTTGCCACTATCCAGCACTTTTAAGTGTTTTCGAAAAGCACGTCACCCACTGGATGCTGTGGTTTCTCCCACTGACCCATAGTGATTGGTGGAAGGAACCACAGCATCCAGGGGGCGCTCTATCTGACAAGCCAGGAGGTGTCAGTGAGTAGTGGCACCCAGAGCTCTTTAAGAGAGCAAAGATTCAGAAATCCAAAAGTGAGAATTACCCCTAATATTTCACAGGGTGGTATTGGGTTGTTGATTTTAATTTTAGTTTTTTTGAGTTAGAGACAGGGTCACTTAATTACAGAATCATGCGGAAGCCCCTAGTAAAATACTGTGAATATTTTTATGTATCGCAAACCCAAAAATATGGTGTTATGGCTTGTTCAAAAAACTCTGCTCTTTATTAAAGATTTTTTTAGACTTCTATGGGACTGTGAAATCTTCAGATCTCTCTGTGTATTACATTGTTTAAAGAGAACCTGTCCTGGCCTTAAAGAGGAACTGCAGTCCGCTCACATAATTTGTAATAAAAACATCTTTGCCGTTCTGAAGCTTCCCTCCGACCACTTTGCATATTATTTTATATATACTGTGATTCTGTACTTGCCAAATATGCTGCAGAAATCTCCCTCCACTGAGTCTGGCTGCAGCCATTTTAACTGGGGGCAGCTGAAGCCGCTGCCTGTTCACTTCCTGGATTTACACAGACACACAGAGGCACACCTCCAGCTCTGCAGCTCTCATTGGCCCTCTTATGACTCATCCCCCCTCCCTTCCTGGCAAACTCTCAGGAGAGTGAGATAGAGCACTGTGCATGATGTCATAAGCCTAGGCCAATGACCAGACAAGAAACATGCAGTGGGCTGTATAAGGGATTTACTGGAAAAAAAAAATTTTACTATCCAAAGTTAAAACAACATCAAGAGCAGAAGATTTAAGAGATGGAAAGTTGAAAAAATGACTGAATATCAGGACTTTATCAGGACTTCAATTCAACACTGCCACACATTTTGGCAAGTTATCCTTACTACCTGGGAGCGTAATAAATGTTTTCTTTGGGGTTAAATTGTCACTAAATCCACATCATAAAAACATATCAATAAATGGTGTATTACATGCTGCTCATACTCACTCAGTCACTATGCAATTCATTTTCCACATTCTGCAAAACTCCTGGTTGATCCTGCTGCTCTCTATCTCCCCCTTCTGTCCATGTCCCCAATGCTACTAGGGATTTTGCAGCTGTGGTGGCAGCTCTGCACATGCTCAGTTTTCAGTGAGTTTCTATGCAGAGCATTTCCTCCCTATCGCATCTGGGCAACCCATGTGACTACAGAGTCACACATGTGGGCATATACACAGTGGTCAATGACTCTCTCCCTCCTCTTCCATGTCCACTAACCAGCTAAACACAACGGGAGTGGAATATTACTTGTAGATTGATGGAGGCTTCACCTCCCTCTAAAGCCCCATACACACTATCAGATTTTCTGCTGATTTTTATCTTCAGATTTACCAAAACCATGTAGTGCAAGGCCTGCCTGATTGCAAACAAAGGGAAACTCCTAAGGTTTGACCTCATATTATATGGTTTTGGTAAATCTGAAGGAAAAAAATCTGCAGAAAATCTGATGGTGTGTATGGGGCTTTATTCTAATCCACAGGCTAGAGGGACGTGACACAGCATGTGACCTGCAGAAATCTGCCCACGCCATGTTATTGCCACAATATAATAAAGATTTCATTTCAAATATATATTTGTATGACAATTTAAAAGTTTATTGATATTAATGATGAACTCCCTATTCCAAAGGCTGTTCTTTTTTAACGTGACCAGCAGCAGAGGACTACGAGCTCCTCCTGCTTATGTTTCCCTGCAGACAGGCTGGGAGAGAGCCGGGGTCATGTGACAGCTGGATATCGATT